>NC_056737.1:217613396-217803396 GCF_019279795.1 Protopterus annectens
AGCTTGACACAAGCAAACTTCGTTATGATGTTTTCATCAATGTCAACACATTTTATATAAATATACACGGTTACCTCCTTTAACCACACTGGAGGCACTGTTATGTAAAAACACGGATTTAAAGATGAAATGAAAAACTCAGCTTTTCACATTTAGTTGAAAAAAGTATTTATACAATACCTTAATTGCAAGTTTACAGCCTTTAAAGGTAACTCAACCAGTTCTGTTTCATACAGGCTTAGTACATGCAGCCCTTCCAACAGTCAGGCTGTAGTTTACAGTTCAGAATTATAGGCCTGAGCTAGGCCTTTACACTACCTCTACACAATATCCTTACCTAATCTTCAATCAGGCTGCATTCACCCTAGCCCCTGACTGGGCCATTCACATACTTCTCAACCTCTTAGCACAAGAGATTTGGACAAAGACAAAATAGTGGGGGACGAAGGTCCAGAAATGGGGGGGGGGGGCAAATTTAAATATTTCTCTTATAAACTTAGAAAGTTACTAGAATAAAAAGTTTTGTGTTACCATACATTTTCTGAAGGATATGAAGTCTGACACTCAAATTTCTGTTATTAAGTGAATAAGTCCTCCTGATTTTCCATAAAACCACAGATTTTATGAAGCACAGATTAAAAATATGATGCAAAAATCTGGATAGTTGAGAAGTATGACCATTTTACTCCAGAAACAACAAATCTTTAGGCAGAGCCCCTTGCTCTAACCAATGAGGACACCACTAATGGTCATCTAAAAATAGACCATTAGTGGTGTCCTCCCATTTGGAGAACTAACTTCCTGATCCCAATTTCCAGGCTGCAACCTTTTATACAGCACTAATAGTTAATTATTTTTTTCATTATCTCGTGTAATACAGCTAATTACCTAATTATCATGAGAATTTTTAGACACCATCTCAGCACAAGACTAAATATTCTGAACTCACACAGATGGTCTACATGACCAAGACAATCCATTGTCATTCTTATCAGGCAGTTCAAGTCTATGATGAAGAGTGTACTGAAAAGCTTAGAGTTAGAGTACCTAGCTTTTGTATTACCATTCTAGTGTTAAAGATAGTGTCCAGTCATGCTCCATTACAGTGGCTGAGTACAGAATCTGTCAAGCAGTTAACAGGAATAGAAGGCCACTTCTGTTACATGAGTCTCTTGCAATTAAGAACTAGGGGCAATTGATTTAAAAAGACAAAGCAGCTGTTTAGAGAGTAGACTTGCTTATTCGACCTTCTGAATGCAAATATTTTAATTACCATGGTAAATGGATGAAGTACTTATACACATCATTATAAGCTTTCATTAAGGGCTGCAGAAAACTACATTTCCTTGAGAACTGAAGTTACTTTATTAACCAGGTAACTGGCTGCATTAGATAAAATTAAAAAAAAAATCTGAATGAGTATTAGTACTATGTAAAATGATACAGGGCACGCATGACATGCTGTTTTGCTTGTTTCTTCTAGATGTATGAAACATCTCTTGAAAAGTGCAAACACATGATGTGTTGTTCTACTGTAATGGAGATCATCATAAAATCTGACATTTTCATTTTTACACAATATAACCCCCACTCCCACTGATAATTTATTAAAGGTTGCATATGGCTGTGGTACTTTTTCTAGGATATGGCATTATTGTTAATAGAACAGGCTGCAATTTGTTAGTAACTAACAGAAGTCTGAGTTCTCACTCCTAAAGTGAGTCATTCCATACGGGCCATCTTGAGAAATGTGTGAAGTTTACAGACAACAGCCCAAGATCAGTGTTTCTACAAATTAATAAAACTTGTTTAGTAGGATATGACCTTGCAGTTGCATATCCATACTATGTCACCCTGGGTACTCAGTATATAACAATTGCCAAACTTGGGTTCTCTTACTTGGCAAGTTACATCAAATTTTACATGTATTTTAGGAACTGTACCAGTATGAGACTATTGTGCTGTACAACACAGCTACACCATAAATACTTTAAAAAGTCATGAGAAGACTCATTTAGAATTATGAGAAGAATCAGTCAGTCATGATGAGAATTACACAGTCTTTTAAAGAATCTACAGGAAATCCAAGAACCATCAAAAGATCCACAAGGAAATGGAGAGTTCATTATTCGGAAACTCATTGTAAAAACAATGTGACAAAATCTTCAATAAACACGAGAGAAACTATAAAGAAACCATCTGGACAACGTCTGAAGACAGAATGTCAGAATTATATTCATCTGCTAGAAAAAGGTGGATTCTCCCTGCAGATAAATCCATGCATATGCCCATTGCCATTGTATAGGTATATATACACGTAGATAGTATTCTACTATGCAATTTACAGCTTGAAACTGAAAGAATATGTGTCCATTTTATCAGGGTCTAATCCACCCTGTGTAAACTGCAGTACTTGGTAAATTGTGAAATCTAAATATTGCCTTTGCTTGTTAATTAGCTTTAATAATAAGGCCTTTTCAGCTGTTTTTGGCATTCCTTTGACCAGTTCTGAGACCAACACTAAGGGCATGCACTTATTACAATTTCATAGACAAGCATTCCATTTTGATATCAGAATACGTTTTATCAGCATTATCTAGGTTTTGCCTGATGTAACACATTGGGTGCTCTTCACCATGACAAATATTCCTTCCAAACTGAATTTGGCTGCATCTGTATACAAAGTAAATTCCTTAGAAAAATCAGGAGAGCCACTACTTGTTCAGGATATATTAGTCTTTTAACCCTGTTCCTTATCTGATCTGACTTAAAAAAAACATTGCACTTTAATATGAACTTTTCCTTTTGTGAGATATGTTAAGAGATGGGTTAAAATTAGGAATTAATACTCTATAGTACTTAGCTACTCCAAGAAAAAAATTACCCCACACTATAAGTCAGGTGATAGTTCAGGTTAGCATTTACAATCATTCCTGCCCATTTTATAGATAGCAGCACAGTCCACACCTTTAGAAAGTGAAGCTTCCAGTTCTCAGAATGAATGACAATCTCATGCAGATATGCATTATAATATTGTGAGTAGGGTATGTTATTTTATTAGTGTCAGAAAGGAGGGTGGAGCTCTCACTGGGCCACATATTAGTACTGTGTAGTAAGATAAAACTTCAGAGGTTGCAAAAGCTTATTTCAACTTAACAGAGAGGAAAGCAGTGTTTAGTCAAATGTTAAGTATCTTACTTTTCCTATGTTCTCTACCAGCTTATCAATTCTAGGCATGGGATAACTTTCAAACTTGAAATGTTATTCAGCTCTAAAGACACCATAAAATCTGATACTTCAATAAGGTTTAAGAATTAGCATTATTGTGATTCTCTATTCACTCTGCAATTCTACTGCTACTCTTAATTCATGCTGTTTTGGAACTCAATTGTTTCTGAGCCTCAGCTACTCGGTAAGGTTACACGCTAACACTCACTCCAGATGTCTCATTGTTATGGTCAATGAAATTACTTCTACCAGGATTTTCTGAGAGCATTCCTTTATTTCTTAATAGAAATTATCTTATTTTCTACTTTAGTACTTTTGACAAGGGTTCTTAAAGCTGTACTTCAGGATGAGATTCCTTGCTGTCTCCTGCATATATTTCAGCCTGCAAGCTATCCACAGAAAATCTTTTTATACATAACATAAATGCAGACATTCAAGCAGATTACTCTAACAATCATCACAATATAGATATCTTATCCGCAAGTAGCCCAGACAGCTTGCCTGACTTCCAAAGCTGTACCTTCCTGCTTCTGCTGACACATTCTCATTATGTCAGTGGTATAAGGTGCCAGTGCCATCTTCATGTCTTTTTTGTCTGTAAAGCCATGAGTGAAGACCCTGACATCATAGCTGAAGTAGACCAGGCAGGGGTAAATCTCCTGTGCCACACATCTGCTCCAAAGATCTCCAATTTGTCTGTCTTTCTCCTAGACATATTGCAGGGTAAAAGAGGGGGGGTCTGGAATGGAGATGAGAGGGAAGGTGAAAAGGAATTAAGTAACCACCCCAGGCAGTAGTCAAAAGAGAAGAAAGGAAAGAGGGAACATAGACTACAACAGTGAATATAACTGAACATGTAAAAAAAACGTTCCAACAACTGTATTATGTTCATCGTATTACTCATTGTTGCAGTCATCACTATTGTGAATATTCCAAAAGCAATCATGGAAAGTAATTCTGGATAACAAGCACTGTAAGATGGCACAGGCCCTAGCTGAAGATCATAATGTCTTACAAATATATGTACTTTAAGGACAAGATGACTGCATCTACAACAGAGTTGGTGCTACTCCCGATATGGTGCTCAGAGGATGCATAGCTGTTCCCAGTCACACTCTTGCACCAACTCTACAAACAATGGTTTAGCAGAGTTGTTTTCTATTACTGCCTATCGTAAGAGTGAGGAGGAGGAAATGAAAGTACTGCAGAACAATCTGGGACAAGGTGACTGTGCAAGAAAAGTAAAAAAGGAAGAAAAGTGTCAAAACAGAGGTCACCGAGCAAGCAGGCAATGGTCAAAAAACAGCACCAACTTGCAGACTCATTGGGAAAAGCAAAAAAGAATAGGGAGAAGTGATGCTAAGGAACGTTTTCTTGGGAATAAAGAAAATAAATACATTAAATGTGAGCCCCACAAGACAGTCGTAGAGGTAACTGTAGTAGTAAATGAAAATGTTGACCATTTTCAAAAACTAATACAAAAAAATGAGATGCCAAGGGTGAAACTGGGTGTCACAGATGCAAAGATGGATTTGTTGGAAGTGAATCCCATCAGGGGAGAAGAAACAAAATCTAAGATTCATGGGCATACCAGAAGGTAAAGAGGGCAGTGGCTTAAGGAAATTATAAGGCAACAACTAGCAGAATGGACAAATGCACCAGAAAATAAGTTATCATTCTGAGGGCCCATCAAACTGCATTGGACCCATCCACAGTGATCATAAAAACACACAGACCAGTTTTGGTTTGGGTAGTTACTCAGACAATCAAGCTTAGACTGCTGCCACAGCTATGGTGATATGGAATTATGATAATATGTGGTGGAACCAGCTTATATGCTGACCATGACCTTTCAGGACCCACAAAGAGGAGATGAGAAGCATTTGGACCAGTCCAGAGGAAGTCTAGAGTCAGCAGACTCTGTTTTAAACTTATCTATCCAACTACCCTGAAGATGTTTTTTTTTCTCTCATGAGACCCAAAGATGTTTTATTATCTGGATTCGGCAATGGAGGTACTGAACACAAATTGAAACAGGGGTGGAGAGTCGGAGACAAAATATAGCAGCAGACAGGAAAAGGGACATGACATTCAGCAAAAAGAAATGCATGTACAAGACCTATTAGCTAACCAACTGTAACTGCTGGACACTGAAAAGAGAAAAGTTTAGTTTTAGAAATCTCAAAGGACAGTATCTTTTTCCTTTTTTGTGTAAAGCATCACAAGGAAGCAGTGCTATAATAAAAATGGAAACAAAATGTTCCCAGTGCATGAAAGACACAAAATTCACTAGCTAACATGTTTTAGTCTTTCATGCTCACATCTGGAAGGGGAAAGTTTGCTTGTGAAAACTGGTAAAATATTTTTTTCTGTGAAATGCCTCAGGACATAGTAGAGTTTTATATAACATACTATTTAAAACACAGAGTGAAAGAGAGTTGTTTTTCTTTCAGCTTTTTCCCAGTAAGGGGTCGCCACAGTGGAACTCCAGTCCACTAATGATTGGCAGTAGATTTCTACGAAACGCCGAGGTGCCAGCTCGACGCCCAATCTTCAATGAAGGCACGCCCATTTACGCACGCATGTCTTTTGAATGCTACCCAACAGAGGGGTGGACATGCAGACTCCACACAGAAGGCACTCCCAAGCCAAGCAGAGAATCGAACAGGAGAACCTCTTGCTGTGAGGTAACAATGCTACCACTGTACCACCATAGAGTGAGAGAGAGAAACACTTATAAATATACGCAAAAATATGTTGAAATGGAAGTAAGACACAGAAAGGGATAATACAGAACAAACAAAAGTATGCCCAAACAGGCGATGGAGGAGTTGTGTAGAGGGGAAGCACGGAAGGGTCTCTATAACCAACTCAATATGCATCCACACATTGAGGGGGGAACTCACTTTCAGGAAAAGTACCAAATTAAGGCAAAAACAAAATTCATTTGAAGTGCATACATACATAAATATTTTTATTTTAGAGGGGAGGTATTACAGAATACTCTTGTAGACTGAGTAACCATTGCTTTTAGTTATGTTATAGTCTGTTGAAGTACATTTGGAAAGACAGGAAGAAAATATGAAGAGGCACATAAACCATGTGAAAAAAGGGAAATGAGGTGAAGTGACAATGACTTCAGTAAAAAAAAAAAAAAAAAAGAGAACACACACACACAAACAGGAAGCATAAGATTAAAGGAGAAAAGAATAGGTTAGAAATTGATAGGAATATATCTAGAACAGATGGCAAGTATAACTGTAACCACAAGGAACATTAATGGGACTACTAACCCACTGAAAAGAAAGAGGATCTACAACAACATACTTAGACAGTGGAAGCCAAGAGCAATTCTACAGGAAGTTCATTTAAATAGAGAAGGACGTAATAAGCTACAACATACATGGTATAAGGGGGCATGGCTAGGATGTAGACTGGTTGGCAGCATCTTTTCCCAGCTCTGCACTCAAAAGATATTTCTGACAGAAATTTTTAAAAACTAGATATTGCAGACAAACCTATTTTGTTGAATTACTTCTACTAATATCACTAGAAGTCTACAGTGCAAAAAAAATTGGCTTTAAACATTATTTTTCCTGTCAAAAACAAGAAGGAAGGTATCTGAATCTACTGAAAATGAGCTTTTCTAAGCATACCACACAGGACCAGATGATGAAAAAGGAGATACAGTCTTTATTAAATGCTATACAAGACTAGTCAGTGAAATTTGACAAAATGAATACCAAACTGGACACTTTTGAGGAGAGATCTACAAAACAAATACAGCAACTACAAGAAATAATGATGCAACAGAAGTCTCAAATAGCTGACATAGAGAGATCCTTAAATGATACTGAGGGCAGACTCTCAGAACAAGATCTTCAGCTACATTTTTATCACAACAAAATGCTTCATTACAAAATAAAATAGAGGATCTAGAGAACAGGTCCAGACGAAATAACCTTCGCATCTATGGGCTACCAGAGAAAACAGAGGGAGATAACATGGTGACTTTCCTTACTACCTGGTTACCAGAAGTTTTAAAATTGCCTGAAGCTCTTTCTTATGGAATTGAAAGAGCCCACAGATCCTTAAGAGCTGCTTAACCATCAAATCAAAAAATCACCCGAGATCAATAATAGTAAAGTTTTTTTCATCACAGGACAAGGAACTTATTTTAAAAACAGCATGGTCAACTTCTCCAGTTAAATACAAAGACAACATAATCATATTTGATAATGATTATTCTGCTGGAGTTATAACTGCAAGAAAAGAATGTCTCCCTCTGATAAAGGAATTGAAAAAAAGACAACTTAAAGTCCACTTGCTGTTCCCTGCAAGAATAAAAATATTTTTTACTGACGGTCCTAAAACTTTTGACGCTCTGCAAGCAACAGTTTCTTATCTTTCAGCTAATAAAACCTTGGATAATGTGGAAGAAATGGATTTCTCCCAATTTGGGGTTAAGTGTCACTTAGAAAAAAATGAATGGAGCACTGCTGACAAGAAGAAGAAATGATAAAAGACATATGAAAAATACAAACATTATTGTCTTCTATTTGCGCTGTAAGGCAAAAAAGTTCTTTGAAAGCATTCATGCTTTACACATGTCAGTCTTTGAAACCATATAAATACAAGATAAGCAGGACATTTTATAAGTAAAGGAAGCAACCTTAAAGAAAGCAAGGTAACATATCTTTCTCTATTACAGTGTAAATAAATACTTAGTCATGATTTTTCTAACTCTAAATGATGTTTAGATAGTTCATTTATAAATTACCTGCCTTTTACTGCTAGTATAGAATATGATGTATTTACACTGACATATTAATGTGGTGTGTTTAAATGAGCATGATTCCTTTTTATATTATTTACACTAAGCTGCATGAAATATCTAAACTGATGTATTTAATACACATAATAATATATAAAAACTGATAGTAATAACTGTCAAAAAGTGCCTTGAAAAGTAATTATCTATTCTTTGATGCTAAAAGTGCCCTTTTGACTAACAAACAACTGTTTGGCTTGTATACCTGGACTTAATGTTAAGAAAACTAATAGAAGTTTAATGAGCTGGTGTTCGGTTTAAAAAAAGCCCTAAAAACTTCACTTTGTTTTTGTCTTCCCGCCATGGTCACGAGCTGGGAACTCTTATTTTACCACCCCTGAATGAAGGTTCTTCAGTTAGAATCCATTACAGTGTGTTAAACCTTCTAACAGCACAAAATGAAAGTAAACAGTCATGAGTGATGTCAGCACTAAAACAAGACAGTATGGGTGTGGTGTCAGCTCCTAAGCTACTTAAAGTAACCAGCACACTATTTATGAGATGGCAAAGTGCTTTTACAGTTTTAACAAATATTAAAAGTACACTGAAGTACCTAATGAATTTAGAAGGTATCAACACATACATGACGTTTTATTATATTGTAATATTTGTTATTCATTTTGAATTGTACACATAAACAGCACACAAAGCATAAAAAGAAGTATATCACTTGGAAGAAACTGTATGAATAGTTAACACATACAGACTTTACTATAATCTTTTCTGATAAGATCACCCACATAAATTACTATCATTTAACTTAATTTTATAAAAAATTAATATATTTAAGTCCTTGACTGGAACTATATAACATATTTGTAAACACACTGCAGCTAGTGTACTCAACCTTAAGGATAGTAAGTCAATTAAGGTTCATGAATGTAGCTATGTGTTATTAGGCATTTTAAGGGCAAAAAGGAGTTGCTGTTTAATCATCAAGATACTCTGTAAATATTAAATTGTTCAAGTAGCACAATCATTAAGCAGTAATGAGCAAGAAAAAATCTCAGACTTGCTTATGATATTGTTTTATATATATATATATATATATATATATATATATATATATATATATAGGAAAGAACTGCTGAATTATAAGTATGCTTTTATTAAAGGCAAGTTATATTAATATTGAACATCCTCACTGAAAATGAATGGTTGTGTAGAGACACAGTAACTCCCATTATATAACCAAGGCTAAAGAGATTGTCTTGTATGTCTAAATTGATCAGCCTTGAACCTTAGATTGCAAAAAGACATGCAACATACTTTTACTTATAATACTGAATATATATTATATAACATCACAAATGCTAAAGCCATTGTCAGCTACATCTCATATCAATCAGCATTAAAATATGATTTGAATAGCATAGGCATTTACTAACATATTGCTGTTAGTACCTGATATGCATATAAGTAACAGGTCTAATTTCTGTCTATGAAAGTAAATACCAGGCTGTGTGCATTTGTTAATTATGAAACAAGAGCATGCTATCTATTCTTTTTAATATCCTATAGGTATGTACTTGTTAGAGACACACACATGCTGCAAAGCTGCTAGTTATTGCATATTTATTAGTATATTTCTGACTGCAGTGTTATAAATATATGGTGTGGACCACTTGAGTTGAGAATATGTCTATATTGGGCATGTTCTCTGTTTGAACGTTGTATATTATCTATAATATGATATGGAGTACCCTCACTAAATTCAAAGAAGCCACAATAGAAACAAATATTTATTAAAAATGGAGAATAGAAGGATGAAGAGAAAAATGAAGGAAAATGGTTGATGGTCATATAAGGTTATCTTTTCCTGTGTATGTAGAAGAGTTGACAGTAATAAGTACCAAACAATTGTGTTATAGCATATTTAAAGCCTACTTTGCTTCTCATATTTTCCAACCTTACAGTTATAACGCTGCAGATAAATCCTGTAATATCATAAGGAGTATGAGTTGCTATTTGACATATGTGGTACACTAGCGATGAAATATGCCAGTGGCACTAATAATTATATAGGAATTGCTAAAAAATATAGTCTTAAACTATATACCAATGCCAAAAACAAATTAGCAGCATTCATATCACTAAAATATGACTTTTTGAATTAAAAGAAAACTATAAGATTACTGATAAATGACAATACAAATGTAACGTTATATTCATTGTTATGGATACTTTCTGATTTAATCAACTTGTGGCATGGTTAACTGATGCATATAATGCTTAACATTTTTTTTTTATGTATGTATGTATGCATATATGTGTGCATGTATGTATGTGTGTATATATATATATATATATATATATATATATATATATATGTATGTATGTGTGTGTATATATATATATATATATGTGTGTGTGTGTATGTATATGTATGTATATGTATATATAGGTAGACCATTACAATAAATTTGATACCTATGAATGCCACTCACACTATAAGGGAGATAGACAGCAAGCATATTATTTTTAAGATGCATAACCATTATCGCTACACAAAAGATATATTAAAATAAAAGATTTTCCTTTACAATTTAAACAAAACCAAATAGTTAAGTATTGAATCTATGTATAGTTGTGTTGCCTTAGTGTTTTATAAAATATTAAAAATAGATAAAGACTGTATTTAAGTAATCTGTAAAGACAGATACATGTATACTTAAAAGATATATAAGATACTTTTCATTATAAAACTACCATATGGCGGGGCCGGGGGAGGATGCTGAAATGCAGACTTAGAGAGATCGCTTAAATGATTAGATCATTCAAGGATGAGATGTCTTTTCTCATGGAAGGGTTTGGTGGTTGTTTATCTTATATTGTTCTCAGTTATGATCTTGTAATTTACTTTTATTGGGCATCTATAATCTATTGTAATACTGTTGGAAGAAGAAAGAACAAGTCATTCTCTTCATGTACACACATCTACACATTGTTACGAGTATATGAATATGGATAAAAGCAAAGCTAATATAAATCCAATTGCAAAATGTATATATCTTAATGTAAATGGTTTAAATAATAGCTGCAAAAGGGGAAGTCTTTATAGATATTTAAAGCTATGTGAAGCACAACTAGTATTTTTACAGGAAACACACCTTACACAGGAAGACATAAATAAAATAAACAATAAAAATTACACAATACTAGCAAGTTCCACCTATAATCAGAAGCAAAGGGGAGTAGCAATTTTGTGGAAAAACACTACTTTAATGCCTAAAATCATAAACACGTTCCATGACAACTCAGGAATGTTTTGTCTAGTGACAATATCTATCAATGAAATGATATATACATTAGTGAATATTTATTGGATACCAGGACTAGGTGTTAGAGTGGCCAAACAACACTTAGAAGACATTGTACAATAGACCAAAGGCAATTTAATCATAGCTGGAGATTTCAATTGCATTATAAAAGAAACTGACACAAATACTAAAACTACATGTAAGAGATCACCTTTAACAAAGTTGTTATCTGAGTTTGTTGAAACTTTTAATATAGTTGACATAAATGAGTATGCTATCCCAGATTCACTATTCTTTACACATTTTTCCCATGGACATAATACATACTCTAGAATAGATAGAGTGTACATAACAAAGGATTTAACCTCTAAATTAAATAAAGTCAAGACAATTTCATGCCCATTTTCGGACCATAACACCATAACGTTTGAGATAGACTTACGTTTCAAGAGAAGGATATCAGTAACAAGAATACCATCTTACATAACAAATCTCAAAGATTTTAAGGAATTTTATATTAAAAAGAGACACAAATATTCCTAGATATCAATCTTACAAAAGATGTATCTGAAATATATATATGGGATGCATTGAAAGCATACCTATATGGAAGAGCGGTGGGATGGTATAAAAATAAACAAAAACAGTGGAATAAGGAATTAATGGAATTACAGTCAAAAGTAGATAATTTAAAGCTTGATATTCAAAATGGAAACACCAACTTAATAAAAGAACTAGAAGGTACTAATAAAAAACGCTACATCACAAAACAATGATCAACTTAGAAAAAATTAAACTATGTTACTATTCAATGAACCCTAAAAACCAACGAAGAATAGCAAATAGGACTAAAAAGATTATTAAAACAAATCAAATCAAGGAAATACATAATATAGAAACCAAAAAGAAAGTATCTGATTTAGAAGGAATACTAGAAGCTTTTAGGCTATTTTTTCATAAACTTAATAATCAAAATGAGAAAACAGAAACACATTCAGTATTGAAAGCTTTTCTCAAAAACAATGTTAAAGTTAGGTTATTACAGGAGCAGGTACAACTAATAGATAAACAAATAACAATGACAGAACTTAAAGCTGAAGTAAATAAGCTAAAATTAAACAAAGCTCCAGGTATAGGTAATATCACCCCAGAAATGTTTAAATTACTATCAAATGAGGCTTTGTTGTTGTTATTGAATGTCTTTACATCAGTTAAAAATGGTAAAGACATTCCTCCTTCTTGGAAGTACACATTAATATCACCAATTCTGAAACAAAATAAAGATCCCAGTGAATGTTCATCATACAGACCCATTTCACTTCTTAATATAGATTATAAAATTTTTATGGCAATACATGCTGCTCGAATAAAACAATTACTACCACTTTTGATAGAGAAGGATCAAACAGGTTTTATAAAAGATAGGAACACTTATGACAACATTAAAAGAATTCTTTACTTAATTGATATATCACAAAAAACAAAATGAATGTTATTAGCTTAGACATAAATAGCGCATTTGATTCAGTGAACTGGGATTATCTGTGGTTAGTTTTAGAAGAATATGGCTTCTCAAACAACTTCACTTTGTTAATAAAATCATTATATGAAAAATCATTGGCTTATATAAAACTGGGATCTTGTCTGTCTAAATCTATTAAAATAACTAAGGGCACAAAACAAGGCTGTCCTCTTTCTCTGTTATTGTTTGCACTAGTCATTGAACCCTTAGCAAGTAATATACGTATGGATAAAACTATTGAAGGAATGCAACTAGACAACAGCCTAGAGCTTAAAATTCAACTTTTTGCTGATGATATTTTAATTACCTTAAAAAATAATAATAGCAGTTTAAAAGCATTAAGGGACTCGATTCAAAACTTTCAAAACTTTTCAAGTCTTAAATTTAATGAGAACAAAACAAATGTATTGCTTATAAATACTAATAAAAAAGATCTAAATAAAACATACCATAAATAAATCTCTACCGATAATATAATTAAATACTTGGGAATTATAATAACTAACACCCTAGATACTACAATTAAAACAAATTATAAAGAGACCTTAAATAATATTAAAAATCTAATACAAAGATGGAATAAATTCTTCTTTTCAATGGAAGAAAGGCTTTATATAATTAAAATGATCATATTTCCAAAAATTCTTTATGTCATACAAGCTTGTTCTTTGCCACCAGCTAAATCGCACCTAAAACAATTAAATGATTTAATGGTAAGATTCCTATGGTACCCAAAAAAAACAAGGATAGCTATGAAGTATCATCTAGATGATTGGAATATAGGTGCCATAGGTTTACCAGACATAGAAATATATTTGCATTCATCCATTATTAAAACAATATCATTATGGCTAAATACAAAATATACATCAAAATGGAAGCTAGTTCATGAGAGAATCTGGTTAAAATCAGGATTTGTAGTAGCAAATAAGTATACAGATTTCATACCAAACAATTTTCTATGCCTGATGAAGGAATATATGATGATACATAAGAATAAAAATATAAGTTCCAAATACATTACTTATACATTAAAAATTTTCCAAAATCTTATTAATAGCAATCCTGATATTAAAGCATGGTCATTTCTTTTATATCCAGTAGCTGCACACACAAGGTAATATAATAACATTTAATATGGAAGTAGTCAACATGCTTAAAGAAAAGGGATTAATATATTGGCATCAACTGCTAAACTCTGGAAAACCTCTGACAATAGACCAGATTAAACAGAAATTAAATATGGAAGATAGTTCGTGGTTACATGTACAAGAATTAAGACAGTATATATTAAGCAAACAAGAAACAATGCAACCATCAATAAGACAAAATGTTCCTAACCTTATAGAACATATAATATTACCAATGAATCAACCCATTACTGGAAATGGATACTTATCATCTATTTATAAAACAAACAAAAAAATAAAAATGCATAATAATGACAAAATATGGAATTATTATAGATCAGTTAATGGACATGTGCCAAATGACAAGAGATAAAAAAACTAATTCTTCTCTCTCCAAAGCAGACATCACTTTCATTACATTGGAGACTTTTTACATGGTAATTCATACACAGATCTTATGTAACCCCTCATAAAATGGAACTTATGTTTAAGAAAAATATTGGCTGCTGGAGATGTGATTTATCAATAAAAGCAGACTGGCAACATATGTTCTATGAATGCCATTTGATTAAACCATATTGGGATAAAATAAATTATTTTCTGCAAATGGTATTCAATGATAAATTCCAGATTTTCAAATCTATTATTTTGTTTAATGCACCTGTATCCGACTGTGTGCCAAGAACAAAATATGTAATCTTATGGACTCTCCTAGCTATTGCAAGGAAGAACATTACATCAAACTGGAAATCCAAAGCTTCTCCAACTTTTAAGCAATTCATGAATATGGTGTCAGCAGTATCGCAATTGGAAATGAACACTATTAAAGGAAGAACTGAAAGAACTACATCATTATATGTAGCATGGCAAAAAGTAACAGAAATACTGGAGAATAATGACTGCAGCAGATTATAATCAGGAAACAATTGTATAGAAAGTCAATTATATGTCAACAATAGACACCCTTGTAAATACTTTATTTTGGTTTTAATGTTTGATATCTGTTTAGAGGTTTTAGCCTACCTTTTTAAATAATTTGTAAATACTCCATTGTCATAAATAACCTGCATTCATGTTTTCTTGTTTTTGGAAATGAATAAAAATATAAAAAAAAAAAAAAACATACATGGTATAAGATACATGCCCAGCCATCTTACCAAAGACCAAGGAGAAGAGGCGTAGTAATGTTATCATTTATAAACCTGGACCTAAACCAGATGCAGTCACAGAAAATGAAGAAGTAACATTTGCAGCTTGCAGAGGGGAAATACATGGGGAAGAAGATTACATTGGTAGCCGTCTATTTACCTCCAGATACAAAGTGGAAAAAAATCAGAGTATTGTTATCAAAAATAGTAATATTCCTCCTTCAAGGCTACCAATAGCAGGGGACTGGAATTTAATATTACATGAAAAGCAAGTTTGCCAAAACAGAAAGTTGAGTAGCTCTCTTATTGAAATTCTAGGGTTTGATGGATGTTTGGGCAATGAATGGCAGAGCTCAAGACCAGTATTCACATATTACAGTTAAATGGCATTCTTGGTCAAGAACAAACACAACAGTGCTACTAAAGGAGCAAAAAGAATGCAGGGAATACCTGTAATATTCTTAGATCATGCATATGTAACTGTAAAAAGCCAAACTGGGAACTAGGGAGTGGAAAATGGGAGCTTGGAAATTCCCAACATATATATTAAACCACGGTGAAAACAAGGTTTCAATGAAAAGGACCACAGACAAGCTCTAAGGAAAAATAGGGCACAAGTTGATAGAGAAGGATACACTAAAAGCGGAGTTAAGGAGAGAGATACAAAAGAAAGATTAGGCACCTTCAGCAGCTGGGGCTCTCAGAGGTTCCTCACAAAGAAATCAAAAGGTGTAAACATGTCCTATGCAGACAGACCAAAAGCCCTATCCCTTTACTATCTCCTGCCAACTATTAAGGGGTGACCTACACCTGATGAGCAAGGCACTCACAAATCCAGCCCTGATAGAGCTGCTACACATCCACAAGTCAAACAGCACAAGGATTACCTAATCTAGAGATCTAAACTAAGTCAGTGATTCAAACAAAACATTCTGAAGAGACAGTAAAAACAAGCAAAATGACTAAGACCACCAGGAAATGAGAGATGGAAGCCACAGACACTCCAGTAGCTGAAATTGAGCACTTTACTGAACGCTTTTGTTTCGGTACAACAGGCTTCTTCAGAAAAAAAAACACATATGCGTAAGCTTAAATACATACTCCTGCCACATGATAGGTTAACAATACCCTAAATCACGTCCCCCTAATTGTGACAGAAACCATAAAAACAGTTAAAACCCTACAACAAATATGATTACTGTATTCTCTATAAATCACATACAGTAAGCAGATCTAAGTTTTAAAAAATGGACAAAGAGATTTTGGCATTCAAGCCAGGGAATACACTGGCATTTAATCTGACCTGCCATTTCATTTCAATGAATTCTAAGTAATCATTGACAGGGCCCCCCTCTGTCCCAAATCTACATGATCGATGACACAAAACTTGAAAGAATGAGTGGGGAACTCATTAATGTGTCTAAAAAGGGTATTTTTATTATCTTTGTTGGTTATATCATACAAATATTGGTAAATTATTTGTTTGATAGCCCTTTTTGTCTTTCCTATGTAAAATCCATCATAAGACTGAGAGAGCCACATAGACCACCCCCTTAGAGTAACAAAAATACTTTTTCTTTGGTCTAATTCTCCCAAAGTTCTTAAAATAAATTTGTCTCTTGTCATTCATGAATTTACATTGCAGACACCTGCCGCATTTGAAACTACCACCCTTCTCTACCAAAGGCAATGGTCTCTGTAGTAACCCTTTAAGAGAAGCCTCCTTTTTGTAAACTATTGGAGTTTTCCCCAGAAGGGTGGAAGTGTCCGCATCAAGGCTAAAAATATTCCAGTGTTTCTTAATTTTCCGAATGTCATAGAAGTCAACATTAAATGGTAACACAAGGGGTCTCCCAAAGCTCACCTTGTCACTAACATGTCTGTCTTAATTCCAGACTAGTACCTAAAAGGGTACGATAAGTCCCTTCCAGTCTTTTCTTCTTCACCTCATCCATAATATCTACCAAAAATTGGTCAGGGTATCCCCTCTTAGCATGGTGTGCAATGTTAAACACTCACTAAACTTCTCAA
The DNA here is from genome assembly GCF_019279795.1 of Protopterus annectens. Lineage (NCBI taxonomy): Eukaryota > Metazoa > Chordata > Ceratodontiformes > Protopteridae > Protopterus > Protopterus annectens. Next base: position 217,630,547 of record NC_056737.1, read on the forward strand.
GGTCAGAAATCATTCTGGCCAATCTGACATATTGCTCTTTCAACAAAGCTTTCTTTTGGTGAATGGGGTGTCAGCTGCTGTAATGTAAAAGTGAGTCTGAATAAGTGGGTTTTCTATATAATAGGGACGAAAAGTTTTTTTTATATATAATCCTTCTTCAATGTCACATCCAAATAATTTGAGTCTGCCCTTATCCACACTCATAATGAACCTCAAAAAAGGGGTAGTGTTAATAAATTCAAAAAACTCCCCCAGTTTGTCCTCCTCGTCTCTCCACAGGAGTAATATGTTGTCTAAATAACACCCGTAGAGTACCCAAGAATTTTTATAGGGTGAATCCAAGATGTAAAGTTCTTCCCACTGGGACAGAACAATGTTGGCAAACACCGGGGCACAGCACGCCTCCATTCCTATCCCTTGGGTTTGCCTAAATAACTGTCCTTCAAAGACCAAGAAATTATTCTCCAAGACCATTTCCATACAGGTTCTTAGTGTAAGAATGGTGTTGTGGTCAAAATCAGTATTAATACACAAATAATCATAAAACCACTCAAGCCCATGTTTATGTGGGATTACTGAAAACAAGTCACAGATGTCAATAGTAACCATCAATAAGTTGTCGTTATAAAGTTCTTGCCTTATTTTTAACAGAAAATCCCATGAATCCCTAAAAAAGATATGGGCGGTGGTCTAAGACTTGCTTGACCTTAAAATCAATGAACTTCGCTATACAAAAGGTCTTGGATGCCTTTGTGTCCACTATTGAATGGAGTGGGGGGGTGGCTAGTGATACATTTGTGTATTTTAGGAATCCCAAAGATAGCAGGGATCTGTGGGTGTGGAATTACTAAAAATAAATGGTCAACCAAAGTGATCTGCCCATTTAACAATAAATCATCCAGGACCAGGTCTATATTCCTGTAGGTTATATTCAACTCATTACAAGAAACCTCAACATATGTATCACTATATAAAATTTCCAACATCCCGTTGATGCAATCATTGACATCCATGATCACTAAACCCCCCACCTTTGTCCAGTTTCATAAGCCTAATAAGCTTGTTAGAAACAATCTGTTGTAATAAATCAATTTAGTTTAATTTTGGAAATTTTATATAGTGATACATATGTTGAGGTTTCTCGTAATGAGTTGACTATAGACCTGGTCCTGGATGATTTATTAAATGGGCAGATCACTTTGGTTGGCCATTTAATTTTAGTAATTCCACACCCACAGATCCTTGCTATCTTTGGGATCCCTAAAATACACAAATGTATCACTAACCCCCCACTCCATCCAATAGTGGACGCAAAGGCATCTAAGACCTTTTGTATAGTTAAGTTCATTGATTTTAAGGTCAAGCATGTCTTGGACAACCACCCATATCTTTTTAAAGATTCATGGGATTTTCTATCAAAAATAAGGCAAGAACTTTATGATGACAACTTATTGATGATTACTATTGACATCTGTGACTTGTTTTCCTTAATCCCACATGAACAGGGGCTTGAATGGTTTTATGATTATTTGTGTATTAATACTGATTTTGACCACAACACCATTCTTACAATAAAAACCTGTATGGAAATGGTCCTGGAGAATAATTTCTAGGTCTTTGAAGGACAGTTATTTAGGCAAACCCAAGGGGTAGCAATGGGGGTGCGCTGTGCCCCGGTGTTTGCCAACATTGTTCTGTCCCAGTGGTAAGATCTTTATATCTTGGATTCACCCTATAAAAATTATTGGGTGCTCTATGGGCATTATTTAGATGTGGAAAGACACAAACTGGGGGAATATTTTGAATTTATTAACACTATCCCTTTTTTGAGGTTCACTATGAGTGTGGCTAAAGATAGACTCAATTATTTGGATGTGACATTTAACTTTTGCATTACAGCAGCTGGCAACCCATTCACCAAAAGAAAGCTTTGGTGAAAGGGCAATGTGTCAGATTGGCCAGAATGATTTCTGACACTGAGGAGATTTTTAGTGAGTGTTTAACATTGCACGGCATGCTAAGAGAGGATACCCTGACCAATTTGTGGTAGATATTAAGGATGAGGTGAAGAAGAAAAGGCTGGAAGGGACTTATCATGCCCATTTAGGTACTAATCTGGAATTAAGACAGACAGATGTTAATGACAATGAGGTGAGCTTCAGGAGGGCCCTTGTGTTACCATTTAATGTTGACTTCTATGACATTTGGAAAATTATTAAGAAACATTGGAATAGTTTTAGCCTTGATGCGGACACTTCCGCCCTTCTGAGAAAAACTCCTACCATAGTTTACAAAAAGGAGGCTTCCCTTAAAGGGTTACTAGAGAGACCATTGTCTTTGGTAGAGAAGGGTGGTCATTTCAAACGCGACAGGTGTCCACAATGTAAATTCATGATTGACAAGGGACAAATTCATATTAAGAATGTTGGGAGCATTAGACCAAAGAAAAAGCAGGGTGGTCTATGTGGCTCTCTGTCAGTCTTGTGATGGATTTTACACAGGCAAGACAAAAAGGGCCATCAAACAGAATTTACCTACATTTTTATGAGATAACCAACAAAGACTATAAAAATGCCCTTTTTAGACACATTAATGAGATCCCCACTCATTCTTTCAAGTTTTGTGTCATCGACCATGTAGCTTTGGGACAGAGGGGGGGCCCTGTTGATGACTACTTAGAATTCATTGAAAAGAAATGGCAGGTCAGATTAAACGCCAGTGTATTCCCTGGCTTGAATGACAAAATCTCTCTGTCCTTTTTTTAAAACTTAGATCTGCTTACTGTATGTGATTTATAGGGAATACATTAATCATATTTGTTGTGGGGTTTTAACTGTTTTTATGGCTTCTGTCACAATTAGGGGAGGGCATGATTAGGGTATTGTTAACCCATCATGTGGCAGGAGTATGTATTTAAGCTTACGCATATGTGGTTTTATTTATTCTGAATAAGTCTGTTATTCCGAGACAAAAGCTTTGAATAAAGTGCTTGATTTTGGCTACTAGAGTGTCTGTGGCTTCCATCTCTCATGCTGGAGAGACAGTTATATCTTCCAGAGATTGCCCCTTCTTTGGAACAGGCTTCCTATTCACATTAAGCAGAGCCCTTTCCTGGTACACTTCAAACGCAATTTGGATCAATGGATGGGGAATCATAGATTCACACCTGGAGTACAGCCTGTGTTCCTTATAGACAGGAGAAATCTATTCGATACTGAAGGTATAGGCACAAACCCACGCCATACTCTTGCCCCTGTGGTCCATATATTGGGAAAAATTGGGTTACATTGGTTAGGCTCTTAAGGGCTTTTAACCCGTTAGCCTAGTAATCTCCTATGAACATATGAACCTATAAACCAAGAACAATTCTTATAAATAAAAAACAACTTTAGCCTGTGACTTGGAAAGTCAATACACTTCCAAAATCAGTGCACAGCAGCAAATTTTATGCCTGCTTTTGGTTTTGCAGACTCCAAACTATCTCAGATAGGCTAAGTACTTGGCAGAATAGCAAGGAACTGTTATTTGGAAACTCCCTGGCCAAACTGTTTATGTGCACACCACCACTGTCAACTCTTTTAGCCACACTGGAGGCAGAGACTAAGTGTGTTCTTTGTGAAACTGAAAATGGACTGAAACTAAACTATAATTAATCATGACTTGTATAATGCAAGAGAATGCTAATTTTGAGTTGGAATTAAATTGAATTTTTATTTACTTACTGTAAATAAACTGCAAATGAACTAATAAGAGTGTTTCCAGTGTCCGATATTCTCAACACTGGTGGTTTCATTGTGCACAATTTGGTTGCTATATAGTAAAGTACCCTGATTTCTTTCTGTTCCTGCATTGCAATCTGCAAGTGGAAAACGTTTTTGTTACTCTACCTGAACAATCTCATTCCTTATGTCACTCAGTTTCTCTTATTGGAAGCATACAGTGCAGCCTGACATGTTCCAATGGTCCAGTAATCTTTTTAACCTCACAGTACACTCTATATGCATATATATGGGTTGTTTGTATTTGGTCAAAGTACAATTTGTTCAAATGCATATTTGAATCAGTGGTGATGGGCCACGCATTTTAAAGTAAGTGGGAGCCATTATTGAATCCCCAAATGATATGGATACTCTACAAAAGGGCCTTACAGAAACAGATGCTTGGTGCCAGAGCCATGGGCTCAAGCTCAATGCCAAGAAATGTATAGTTATCCCCTTTGGGGAAAAAACATGTATCCGTGAATTACCATATAGGTGGCAGTACACTAAACACCGAACATTTGATAAGAGACTTAGGGACACAGGTGAACAGTGGTCTCACCTTCGATAACCACATCGCCACAACAGTCAGGAAATCCTTCTATGTGGCACACCTCATCACTAAGGGCTTTTCATCCAGAAAAAAGGAGGTCATTGTCCCACTGTACTCATCCCTCATTAGACCCAATATAGAATACAATGTCCAATTTGGTATGTACCTCTCAAGACATCTGCAACAACTGGAAAGGCCACAGAAATACCTCACTAAAAGAATCACAGGCCTAAAGCAGATGCCCTATGCTGACCACCTTAAAAAACTCCAGCTATACTCTGTCGCATATCGTCTACTCAGAGGTGATCTTTGCTCAACATACAAGGCCATGTCAAACCCAGAGCTGTTGGACATGCTACACTTAAAGAAATCCCAATCCCTCAGAGCCACACACTCCAGGGATCTAAACTTTGTCATCACAATAAACAAAACATGCTGGAGGGATAAGTTCCTGACCCAGAGACTCCCCAGACTCTGGAATAGATTGCCCATACATGTCAAGCAGAGTGCCTCTTTGGTCCTCTTCAAAAGGAACTTGACAATTGGATGGGAGAAAGGAAATGCACCCCAAGAATCACGTCAGTCGCCCTGCTAGACAGGGGTCCAGGGAAGTAAATAGTGTGGGAAGAAATAGCCAGGGAATTGTTATGGCTAGGCTTGTATAGGCCCCAAGGCTGATAGCCCAGTACCAACCTATGAACTATGGTGCACTATCTCTGCTGCCTAAAGCAAAACTAATGAGGGATTACAGGGGAGTGACCTATGCTAATTAGCCATGTGCCCCCCCCCAAAAAAAAAATAAAGCCTGTGTCATTTACTCAGCTGAGAGAGTCTGAGAATCGCTCAACTAGGCAAGTTAACTTGGCTGCATGTGTTAATGAACCTGGCTACACACACACACACATACTCACATTCACCATGTCGTGTTAATGTATGTGTACATATGTGCATGTATGTGGGAGAATGAAATGGGGGAAGAGGTGCTTGTCCCAACACAATGCATGGGTTGCTAATGTTGACTACCACTGTAGTTAAGGGCGAGTCATAGACATGCAAATTGGCCAATAACGAGGAGTTTCCTCATTGCAGCGAGCATGTCTCTGAATTACATTTTCCCACATTTGGCTATAGCTCTCAAATGGTCAAGATCATCAACATAACAGTACGATCTATGAGTTGAGATCTTGACCCAGATCAGAAGACCCTAACAGTGTTAGGATGATCAAATTTAAACCTAGATTACCTACGTCAGTATTAAGAAAGGTCTTGAAAAACTTACTAGGATTGTAAGGGTCAAGTTCATAAGCATGGTCAAAGTAGAGATTTATTTTTAACCCAATGAGGTCTCGACTTAAGGTCCTGTTAGGAGTTGAGAAGGATCAACCTTATGATCCTACAGTTTGATGTTTGACTCTGAAATGAGATCAGAGTTGACATGGATGTCAACACCAATACTGACATCAAAGAACAGCGGTTTGGCATTCAGACTACAGCACAGATCAAAGCTTCTGAAGGTCAACATTAAGGGCATCAATCCTGGAAACAAAAATCAATGTCTTCATTGGAACCCCCCATTGTATTGCTCAGCAGCTGTTTGCCTGATTTTTATTTTTCTCTGTCTGCTGTTCTGCTGAGCATTAACTCCGCTGGATTAGTTTTACTTTTTTTAAAAATCAATGTAAGGCACAGAAACACTCTCAAAGATGACAAGGAGGTCAATACTGATGATATCAATCTTGAAAATGAAATTTTGAGATTCAACTCTGAATCAAGGATGTCAAACTCCAAAGAAAAATGATGCGGGCAAAATAATGCTCACGAGTTAGACAAATTTATGGCCGCAACTGATAATGAAGCTAATCAGGGCTTTTGAGATGCCCCAAGTCAAAGTACTGACTGTTACAACTAAAACACACTATTTCATCTACCAAGATTAAATGAGAACAACAAAACTAATAACTGCATCATTAAAGGAAAAGTAAAGTAAAGGAAAACATTAATGGTGAAAGTGCAGCATCTGTATGGATAATCAACAAAGATACTTTCAAGTTGTCAAGAACTAAAAGGAGATGCAGGTAGTCTTGGAAAGTTTCAGGTGCTAAGCCATGTCATGGAGGTGAAACTTCCAGTCTCAGTTCTGTACTTAGCCACTGTGAAAAAAAATTAGCAGACAGGGAGATGTCAAAACATAAACAGCTAAAAGATCACAAAATTGAGCATTACTGCTCAGTAGACAATTAACTGGGGCCACCTCTTTTTATATTTCATTTACTGCCAACTAGTGGCCACACGTGTAAATGTAGACAGCCCTAATGCTGTCCAATACAATGGGAAGACTGATCTAGTATGATACAGCCAGCTGATAGAGAACATGATGTAATAATTACTGTTTTAACAAAACGCAATGACAATTATTACACTTTGGTAAGTACTACAATACTTAAAACATTTCTGTACCACCTGATGTGCTAAGATGGGATTGAGCTTGCTATGAAAACAAACTATTTAACCACTAAGCAGAGTTATCATGTTTGTTTCTTTCGGTTTTTCCCAGTTAGGGGTCGCCACAGCGGATCTCCGGTCCGCTAATGATTGGCAGTAGATTTTGACGTGTTGGCTTGCTGGACCTAACGCACAACCTTCAATGAAGGAACACCCACTCATGCATGTCGCCACACAGAAGACGCTCTAACTGAGAATCGAACGGGCAACGTCTAACTGTGAGGTGACAACGCTACCGCAGCAAGCTGAGTTATCCTGTAGTGGTTTGAATGTTTACTATAGCATCTCAGCATTATGACTACAGATTCTAAGCAGTCTCTATTAATGTTTCCCTCTTTAGGTTTATATATACACACCATGTAACCATGCAGATATCATGTTGCCTTCTTGGTGGAATTATGAACATTTAAAAGAATATTCCTGTGAAAGGAGCTATGACAAGCATGTCTAGATAACTGACTTCACATTTAATGGTTTCCTACAAAGAAAGGCAAAGCATCTCTCATATCTACAAGCATATTCAATCTGCCTAATGAAGAAGCAATGTGGATAGATACTCCCCTTCGGACACCTCAAGGTGTAACATTTGAGCAGCTACAGAAATACATTTTCAGGTGTGTGGCACATCAAGCACTTCCAATATACACTGTGGGAACTCCATACCTTTTCCGTGTTTTAACAGCAGGTGGAGCCTCTCTCTTCTCACTATACATCATCAAAACTGCAACCAAAAGCAATAATTAAAATAAACATTCCAAAATACTGCTGCCAGTGATTAGGTATTTTCCTGACATTAGTGCAATTCTGTTTTTAACATAAGCAAATGGGGCACTAAAGTTCTAATACACTATGTTACATACAGCAAACTAGCAAAAATACTGCCAGTCACCAGTTCTGACCAAGTAGTCATTTTGTCCAAAATGTCAATTAAGTTATAAGTTCATATGAGGTTATTAGCAGCCCTACAGCCTTTAGAAGCCTAGCCATGTTAATCCAAAGTATCCCTATTGGTTCTTTTTTGGTAGTTTGCAGAACAAATTTATGAACATGCTGAGTCTTTAATCAACACTGGCTACCCCCATCTATGAAGGACATTGCAAACCTACCTCTGGGGTGGGACCAATCTCCCATCCAATTATTTAGGTTGCATTTGAATAGGGTCAGTAAGGAGCTCTGTTTTACGTGAATAGAAGTCTATTCCAGAGAAGCCACAGTCTCTGGGAGACACATCTGCCTCTCCAGCATGTTCTGTTAATGTCACAAGCTAGGTTAAAATCCCTAGAGCAAGTGACTCTTGTGCCATTTGACTTGCAGATGTGCAGCATTTCTATTAGGGCAAGGTTGGAGATTTCCCTATAGGCCAGGCACAAGTCACTTTTCTGCAGCCTATAAGATGCAGAATAAAGTGACAGGGTTTTTAGCCTCTACACTTAGGTCATGGTTTGGAATCCCTGTATTTTCTCAGTGAGAAACCTTACCAGCTGCTGCAGGTGTCTGATGAGGTACATGCAAAAGGGTGCATTATACTCCATCACTGGTCTGATGAGGGTCAAGTACAGAGGAGTTATAACATCCCTTGACCTGTATGTTACACCTTTGCTTATGAGGTGCACTATGTAGAAGGCTGAACTTACCACTGTGGAAATTTGGTGGTTAAAGTTCAGATTGCCATCAACCTGTGTTCCCAAGTCTTGCACCACTGGGTTGGAACTCCAGGGAGTACTGTCAATATTGTAATTCGTAGGGGAATTCCGTTTTGCCAAAGGTAATAATAATGCATTTTTTGCACTTTAAATTTTAGAGTATGGCTTTGGCACCAATCATTTGTTAGGATTAGCCCTTCTTCCAATATGTTGACATAATTGGGGACTCAAGGATTGCTCCCAGTTTGCAATCATCAGCAAATCTGGTGAACCAAATGCACTGGTGACAGGTATACTGGTGGAGTTGGAGTTACCAACTTTGACAGTGTGTGTTCTGCTGGTGAGCCAGTTGGCTACCCATCTAGAAATGTAAGGGATAATCCCTATCTGGGAGAGTTTCTCAACAATGCCAGAGTGGGGAATTGTGTCAAAAGCCTTGGCAAGGTCAAGATAGAATGTGTGCACTGTCTTACCTTCTTCTATAACTTTGGTGACATTCTCAAAGTCTACCAACAAGCACAATCTACCCTTAAAGCCAAACTGGGTAGGGTCCAGTGTTTGGAGGTCCATGATAATTGGTTTGACTTATGGGTCTGTAGTTCCCAGGTTCAATTGATGCCCTCCTCTTTGTGCAAGGGGATTACTGTTGTTGCACTCCATTCTGCAGAAATATAGCCAGTTCTCAAGCTATGATTACAGAGGACAGTGGGTCTCCTAGGTGTTTTAGATTTAGTAAACAACCTGTGACATTATCTGGCAACATTCAGGCCATGTTTTGGCCTTTGCAAGTGCAAAGATGGCTTGTTCTCTAGAGATACTAGGCAGAAGGCTGGTGTCAGGTATGCTTTGGGGTATGGTAGGTGGGGATAGGGGGGTGAAGTTTGCTCTGAATCTGTCAGCTAGCAGGTTAGCGATATCTGCCAGTGTAGTATGAGTGATCTCATTTACCCAGTTTGACACATAGCTGGGCATTCCCCCTTAGACTTTGGATGTAGTTAAAGAATGCCTCATGATTATCCTTGGCTAGGGGTGTGATTTTAGTTTTGTAATTTGCTTTAGAAGACTTTATAAGATTTCTGATTTTCTTGTTTAGGTTTAGGCGGAACTCTTCCTCTGTAGAGTGATATCGTTCTTGCTTTTGGACAGCAGTTTCTTCCTCTTGTTATATAATCTGTTTATACTTGAAGTCCACCATTAAAGGAAGACCTGGTTTTGATCAGGTCAGGTAAAGCAGAGTTTATGCAGTCACTTAAGTATGTGTACAGGGCATTTGCATACACTTCAGCATAGTGATCACTGATGTCTGCGATTGTGGGTGGTATGAAGCATTTTATACAATTGCTTAGTAGGCTGTAGTTAGCTTTGGTAAATTTTTTTATAGGTTTTGTTCCTGTGAGGGTGTCAGTTCCAGCAGTTACTTCAAACGAAAATGATTAGTGGTCTAACCTAACCAGGGAGGGCATCACGCATGGGAAGGTAGAGTGACACCCCCATGTTGATGAGTACTATGTCCAGAACATTACAGCCCCCATGGTGATATAGACCATCTGTTCCAGAGCATTGTTGTTAAAGTCCAGGAACCTCTGGACAAGCATGTTTTTGCTAGTACATGTCCACCACTCTATGGAAGGGTAGTTTAAATCTCCCCATGTCTATGGTGTTGGGCTGTATGGTGAGGGATTCCAGGAAATCAAGGTAGGCAGTGTGTTTATCCTGGTTAATGGTGATGTATCTATAGCTAGCAATGATGTGTATGGTACTTTCCCAATAATTAATTGGACATGGGGTACTTCAAGAGTCATGCTGTTTGACCAATCTCAACGTGTATATAGTTTTAATGAAGATGGATACACCTCCAGCTTTGTTTCCTTCATGCTCATTTTGAGGTCTGAATATGTGGAAGGCATTTTAGCCTTGCACAGCCAGTGTGTGCTCAGCGGCCTTGAACCATATCTCAGTAACTACACAGACGTCATCCTCCTCCAAGGTGAGCAGTGCTTCCAGGGAGTGCAGTTTTGTGTTTAAACTTCTAGCATTAAGCAGCACGACCCTAAATTTGTCTCAATTAGATTTTCTTACTTTGGAAAATTTGTTTTGACATTGCCTAAAAAAGGCACTATGGGGGAGGCAAGGGCCTTTGCCAGTATCCGTATGCCTAAGGGGGGCAGGTGCAGACCATCTCTAGCAAAGCAGTGAGGTCTGTCTAGCCTATCCTCCTAGGCTGACAAATATTGGCTCCCCTGGACTGACAGCAGAAGCTGAGCCAATTGTTGAAGTCAATCACTTTTTGTTTATATTGTGGCATCATTCTGGGTGAGGGTAGGACACTGCTTAGGGCTAGGGACATACCTGTCTGGGACACAAATCAGAGTTCCGTTATGTCTCTCTTCATATAGTCCAGAGAGGTATGTCTTATGCCATTCACATCAACATGGACTATGACAGTCATAACAGTACCTGTTGTTGAGTGACGTGAATGCATGTGTGATTTGTCAGATCCTGGCACCTGATAGGCAGCTGACCGCAACCTTCTCCTTATCAAGTCTGCTGAGAGGTATGTGCATCTCTCACTCAGAGTCATCCATGACAAAGACTTTTGATGTGTTTTGTCTTAATGGCTTATTTGTTGAGACGTGTGTGTGTGTGTGTGTGTGTGTGTGTGTGTGTGTTGATGTGTGCAGTGGTTTCTTTTTGCTTAGTGGTGAGTGTGGGTGATGTGTATTTGAGAGTTCTCTGTTCTTTTGGTAGGCTTTTAGTGAGAACCTCTGCATATGAGGGCTTATGTGTCATGACCTTATTCTGTGTTTGTGGTGAGGCTAGTATGAGAGGTGAAGCATGCGTGCTGACAACATGTTGGATTACCTAGTTTGTTTTTAGGTGACAGAATTGACTCCAATTCCACAGTATATTTGTATCTCTCACATAGTGTGTTAGTTTGGTTTAGGAGTAAATGGTTGGCAGTATACATGAAGCAATTGCTACACTGCCTCAAGATGCCCATGTTATTCAAGCTTGCAAGAGAAATGATGGGAAACTGCCCAACAATTGTGGCAAGATTTTTTCTGAATGTGGTAAATGGGAAGGAAGTGGGCTAGCTGGACTTGGTCACAAACAGCAAAAATGAAGCAGTAATTCAATTAAATACAGTTAAAGTGCAGCCCTGGCTTAAAATATACTCATTTTCAGTTTTTTTTTTTTTTCTTTTTTGTGGATGCCTTGTATTTCAGTGCAGATGCACTCTAGATCTCTGGCTAAACTTGCCAAATGTTGAGCAGCTCCAGTAAACACAGCATAAACACATGCAAATGCAAGGCTTATATACAGCCAGATTTAAACAGTTGTAACACAACTACCAATGGGAAAGCCCCAAACTGAGCCTTTCTCCAGCAATTCCAAACTAAGATAGGTCCTGAGCTACACACTTCTGCCACAAGGGTGCCGGGAGGCCCTCAATGTAAGATGGTTGGTTTAACAGCATAGTAATACCAAAGTCTATATTCAGCAGGTCTAAATCTAGTATATGCTACATTAGGCAAGGAAACAAAGTTTCTAGATGGGAAGGAGTAAGGGAGAGTCATATAAAGGTCAATGTGAGAGTGTTTGGTATTATACTATTAGGTGACCTGCAATAGTACCACCCTCTGCACAAACTGGCAGCTGTGAGCAGTGGAAGACTATGGAGAGTATTTCCTACAGAGAATTTGAAACTGGAGAGGTTTGCTTATATGCCAGCACAGGGAACTCCAATTGTGCTTTTATACCAGCAGGATGAAAGACTTCTATAAAGTTAAACCCTCAGGCCAATCAGATAAAAACACAATAAGTACTGACCAGTATTCCCTCCAGAGTGCAAAAGAACCCTCACAATGTAAAACAAACTGGCTTTGAGCTCATGTGCAGTTACAAATGCTTTACAAAAGTAGTAAGAATTCCTGCAGTATCAGAAATCTTTGGAAATAAGTTCACTAACCCTGAGAAATGTTCAAAACACACACAAACTCAGCAAAACTTAGAAATATTTTGGCAGACTCAGGAGAACTTTGGAAAAATAGAACTGAACAGCTTTTGCAATATCAGAAGAGGTTAGGAAATATCAAACTACTGTTAAAACAACCTAAAATCAGTACAGTAGCAAACAGATGGTTTCTTTAACAAGTGTGGCTGAAAACTGCTGGAAAACAACTGGAAAGTCCACAGAGGTTCTTCACTAAAAGAATACAGAGTGCAAGAAAATATGCTATGCAGACCACTTCAAGGCCCCATCCTTGTACTCAGTCTCCTACAGGCTGGTGAAGGGAGATCTATGTCTGGCATAAAGAGCATTGTCAGACCCCACTCTGATGGACCTCCTGCATATCCACAAAACAAACACCACCAGACTTACCTGTTCTAAAGACAAACTTTGCCTGTGATATAAACAGGACCTGCTGAAGAGACCAGTATCTATCCCAGAGACTGCCAGTCTCTGGAACAGGCTTCCATCCATGTGAAGCAGAGTTGCTCCCTATACCAATTCAAGTATAACTTGGACAACTAGATGGGGAACAGGAAATTCATCCCTGGCTAGGCACCTGTGTGTCTAATGTACACAGACGTGTAAATGGTTCATCTCCCAAGCCCCTGCTTATACTTATCAAGGGCACCAGAAAAGTACAGTTGTGTACACAACATAAATGTAGATGTTCGAGTGTATTCACTGTTGCAGTCATTACATTTGGGTAATCTGCTTGCAGGTTGCCCTCAGTCGGTCTGATTAACAGTCTTGGGTCCTGCGTCAGTTGCTGTCCCTTCTTCCATGACGTCAGGTCATCAGGGATATAAAACATGCAGCCAACGCCATTACATCAGTTTTTCTTGCCCCAGATGCCAGGTGTCCCCTAATGGGGAGCAATTAAACATAAAAACACAAAGGTATACCTCAAACAAAAAATCAAACACACCAAAAAGGCTTTTAAGCATAGTAAAGGAAAGTAGATGTATAGCCAAAAGAAGTTAGGGGGCTGGAGGGAGAGTAACCAGGACTGGAACAGTGAATACACTCTAACATCTATATTTATGGTAAGTGCACACAATTGTACTATATTCTTCATGTTTCACTGTTGCAGTCATTACATTTGGGTAGATTCCCAAAGCTATGGTTGGGAGGAGGAGTTTAGATATAATTAGGGCCAGCTATAAGACCCTGCAAGACTGCAGTGGCAAAGCCAGCTCTGGTTTTAGAGAAAATTGGCAAATGATAATGTTTGATGAAAGTATGTACAGAACTCCAAGTAGCAGCTTCTAGGATGTCTCTGGTAGGAATGCCTCTGAGAAAGGCTGTGGAAGTAGATGCAGCCCTGGTGGAGTGAGGTCTGATCCCCTGGGGGATATGTTTTCCATGGTGTATATAGCAGAAATAAATGCAATGGCTTAACTGTTTAGAAATGGTTTGTTTTGAAATAGCCTTCCCCTCTGCCCCTGCAGCAATTGCGACCAGCAGTTGTTCTGATTTTCTTTGAGGTTTAGTCCTGTCCAAGTAAAATCTAAGTTGTCTGTGCACATCCAACGAATGCAGAATCCGTTCCCCTTTGTTCTGTGGATTTTGAAAGAAGGTTGGCAAATGAATGGACTGATTAAGAGCCACACTGGGTACCACCTTGGGCATGAAAGATGGATTGGTTCTGAGTGGCACCCTGTCCGCATGAAAGATGATGAGAGGCTCCACTGCCATAAGGGCCTGTAATTCAGATACCCTTCTAGCTGAAGTGATTGCTAAAAGGAAAGCTGTCTTCCAAGAAAGAAATTTTAAATCTGCAGTAGCAGCTGGCTCAAAAGGAGGTAGAGAGTTTCTCTAATACAAAGAGAATGTCCCAGGCTGGGGTTGGAGCGCTCCTGGGCGTTGTCAAATTTTTGGTCCCTCTGAGGTACTGCTTGAGCAGTGGATGAGAGAAGAGGGGAGGTTCTGTGTTATAAAGAGCTGAAATGGCTGAGGCGTGGATTTTAATGGAGTAAAACGACAGGCCCTTGTGAAGCATCTCAGTTAAGTATTGTAAAATCTGAGGTAAATTGGGCGCTGCTGTGCTCATCCCTTGAGTTTGGTTCCAAACACAGAATCTTTTCCATTTTTCAGCATAAGATTTTCTAGTACTAGGCCTCCTTCCTCTAAGATGACATCCATCACAGGTTTGCTGAGGAATGGTAAGGGAGAGTTTAAGTAATTAGCCAGGCTGCAAGGTTCAGTGTTGGAAGCTGAGGGTGCAGGATCTGGTTTTCTTGCTGAGACAGCAGGGAAGGAGTCTGAGGCAGGTGTCATGGAGGTAACTGTGACACACTGCGCAGGAGGGGGTACCATTGTTGGCGCAGTCAGTCTGGAGCAATCAAAAATCATCCTTGGTTTGTCCCATTTGTCTTTTTGTAGTACTTTGGAGAGAAGAGGCAGCGGGGGGAAGACAGACTGATAGATTTTTCGAGCTGAAGGACAGAGCATCCACCTCCCAGGCTTGTTTGTGGGGAGTCCTTGTGCAAAATTTGTCCAATTGGTAATTCTTGGGGGAGGCAAACAGGTCTATATCTGGGCTGCCCCATTCGCTTGTCAATATGTTGAAAATCCTTGGTTCCAGTTTCCACTCGTGCGAGTCCATGAGGTTTCTGATTAGTCCGTCTGCCAGCGTATTTCATTTTCCTGGCAGGAATTGAGCTTGTAGGTGCACTTGGTAGCTCAAGGGTGTGTTCCACAATGCCAGTGGTGTTGTCTGTCTTTATCAGTAGTTGACCTGGAAGAATGTAGTCCTTGAAGGCTGTCAGAGCATTCTGTACAGCTGACATTTCCTTTTTGATTGATATGCAGGTGCATTTGACTTGGGTTCCATTTGCCCTGAATGCACTTCCCTGCCAGGTGAGCCCCCCGTGCCCTGAATGCACTTCCCTGCCAGGTGACCCCCCCCATGCATAGTCTGTTGCATCTGTTGTTAGGGTTTGGATGGGCTGGGGGTGGTGTGAAAGGTAGTCCCTTGTTTTGGTGACAAGCCCCTGCCCACCAAAGGAACTCTAGGCATAGGTAAGGTATGATAGGAATCATTGTTTCTAGGCTGTGAGAATGTTGACTCCACGGGCTTTTTAGATACCACTGTAGTTTCCTCATATGCAGTCTTGCATATGGAATAAGAATGCAGGAGACCATGAACCCCAAGGCTTGCAGTATTTGTCTTGCAAATAGCAGGGCTGTTGTGGCCACTTGTTCGAAGTAGGTTGTCAAATGAATTTGCTTTTCTGGCGTGAGGTAAGCCATCTGGGAAGTTGTATTCAAGCTTGCTCCCAGGAATGTAATTTGTTGATAGGGTACCAG
Organism: Protopterus annectens; assembly: GCF_019279795.1. NCBI lineage: Eukaryota > Metazoa > Chordata > Ceratodontiformes > Protopteridae > Protopterus > Protopterus annectens. The sequence goes on from NC_056737.1 coordinate 217,646,327, forward strand.
TTGTGATTTCTTTTCATTTATGGTGTACCCCAGACAAGTCAGAACTCTTATTACAAACGCCAGATGATTCAAAAGTATGTCCTGGCTTTCTGCCTGAATTAGACAACCATCCAGGTATGGGTATATTTGAATATTTCTTTGTCTGCAAAATGTAATAACTGGAGCTAGGCACTTTGTGAATACCCTGGGCACAGTATATAAGCCAAAGGGCAGTGCAGAGAACTGATAGTGCGTGTAGCCTGCTTTGAAGCATGGGTATCTTCTGCAAGATTCCCTGATTGGGATGTGCAGGTGTGCTTCTTTTAAATCTAATGTTGCCAACCAGGCGTCCTTGCCTAGCATAGGAAGTAATTGGTGAAGAGTCAACATCTTGAATTTTGGAATCTCCCGGAAGGTGTTTGCAGTAGACAGGCCCAGGATTGGCCGCCATGATTTGTCTTTTCTGGGTACCAGAAAAAGTCTGGAATAGAAACCTTGTCCCTTTTCCTCTTCTGGTACCAGTTGAATAGCCCTCATGCTTAAGAGGGAAAGTACTTGTTTTTGAGCCTCTGCCCACAGATTTGGGGGCAGGTCCGGCCACCCACTTGGCGTTGGCAATGTGTAGAAATGAAATCTGTATCTCTGGGACACTATATTTAAAACCTATTTGTCCTGGGTAATGAGCTCCCAGTTCTTTGTATGAAGAGCAATCTTTACCCCCAAAGGAGCAGTCAGAAGATAAGTGCTTGGAAATTTTAAAAGGAAGTAATTGAGACAGTTTACCATAGGGGGGGGTGTCTTGTTATTCCCAGACTTGGAAGTGGAGGCCCCCCACTGCTTAGTTCTGTCAGTCTCCTGGGACTGAAACCTGGGGTTTTTGCTGTGTCTGGGTTTGGCTTGCGAAGACCTGGAAGAGGCTGGAAAGGACCAATTCTTAGAAGGCCAGTGCCTACTAAATCCAGGAGGCTGAACTTGTAAAAAAATCTTTAACAGCTTGCATAGATTTAGCTTTATCTTCCATCTTTTTAAGAACTTCTTCAGCCTTTTTGCCAAACAGGCGATCCCAATTTAAAGGAGCATCCAACAATTTAGCTTTAACATGATCAGACAAAGGTTGCTCCTTAGGCCAAGCATGCCTTCTAAGCACAGACCCAGTAACAGCAGCCCTGCAAGAGGCCTCTAAAGAATCAAAACCACATTGCAAAGTGTGTTTTACAACTTGTTCAGCAGAATGCATTAAATCCTGTAAGTCTTTATTTTCCACACAGTCAGGAATCAACATCATTTTCTGTTTAAGCAGTCCAAAAACCCTTTGCTGATATTTTGACATATGAAATTGGCAGTTTAAAGCTCTAATTGCCAAAGTTGCAGAAGTATAAACCTTATTTCCCCATCTATCCAGCACCCTGGAGTCTCTATCAGAAGGGATAGGATTTTTAGCAGTAGAAGCCTTAATGCCCTTGGGCCCCTGAGAAACAGTTTCTGGATCTGCAATAAGATTTTTGAAAAGGAACTTGTGGGATTCTGGGACCCTGTAGTATTTGTCAGGTTTACTGGGAGCAAGAGGCAAGGAATCAGGGGCCAAACTGGATTCCGAGAAAGCATCATCAACAATGTCTAGTGCAGGAGGAATAGCCAAAGGCCTGTGCTGAGATAGGAGAAGAAAATCCCTAAGCCTCTTTTTTGAATCAGAAAATTCCTGGCTTTCCCAGTGAAAATGCTCCCATAGAGTATGTAAGGTTTCCATAAAAGAAAAATCCTCAGGAGGGGAAGCAAAGGGAATAGAGTCCTCTGCATCAGAATCCTCATAAGTAGGTAAGGACAAATCCAGACCATCAGAAGAGCCAGAAAAAACAGAATCCTGATCAGAAGATTCATAATCAAGTTCAGCCCTAGGCTTCATAGAGGGGGGGGGGGGTTGGCTACCCCTGATTAGAGTTATCAGATCTTCAGCCATTTTTATCATTTGTTTTTTAGGCATAGAGGCTTGAGCATGTGGCCTGGACATTGTTTTTTTTAGACATGGAGATCGAGATTTAGGCCTTAGTAATGAAGGAGGCATTGATTTAATATGCAAGTCTGCAGGCCTGAATACACCCTCAGAAGCTGTTGCCTGCACAGCAGCTCTGGACCCATCCAAGGCGGAGACATCCGCAGGTTCCATAGTTGAAGTATCTTGTGGCATACCGGACTCCGAATGGGTCTCAGTAGCAGCCTGCGAATGAGAAATTGCAGGTATCAGGGGCTGCGAAAGCACCTCACTGAGTACCGGCAACTGGCTTAGGAGAAGCGTCGTCAGCAGTTTTGGACCTCAGAGGCCTGTCTCTGTCTTTATCTTTGCATTTTTTTGGAATTCCGGTAGTCGGATGGTTAACCGACATTTCTGGATAATTAAATCGTGAACCGAAAAATTTAGAGGCAAAAAATATACTGACGACGTATAGAGTGCTGATTAAATAAAGCACAAAACCGACAGCAAGGTACGTCGTGGTCAGGGCCTAGGCAAGGAATACAGTACGAATTAAAATCTTTATGAGGTATTTGCTTTCCACAAGTAATGCAATTATTAACTTTTACCCTATAGGTCCCTTCTGGCCGCAAGTACACAAGCACTTTTTTTTTTTTTTTTTCTAGCAAGGGGGTCATGCTCTAGCGCTCTCCCTGTTCAGCTGGTGAATCAGGACTGGCAAGACCAGACAGGAGGAGAAGGAAACCATGCACACCCACAACCCAGTTTTCACATATAGACTATCACTGCAAAACAAACACATAAACACACAAACTACAGAGGCCTCCAAAGCAGACACCCAAACAACTGCCACCTCAAGACATAAGACATGCAGCCAAACACAATGCCAGACACACTTGTTACAGGTGACTCCATAGTCAAGACACACGTCATTGTCCATGCCGGTGTGACGACCTGAGGGACGCACTCCCTCACAATACAGAGACAAAATGATCAGCTTTAATCAATGTCTGTCTGCCTGGGATGACATGCTTGACAAGCCACGCTGCTCTGAAGGACACACCTGTCAGATATTGGCAAAGGCTCTTTGCATCCCCCAGTAGTGCTTTTTGCAAGGCTCTCAATGAGCTCAATGCCAGAAGTCTAAACCTCAAGATGCACCCCGCCCTCCTCAGTCATGGAGAACATAGATGTCTGTGCTGTGACTGAAACCTGGTTCAAGGCTCCTGAGAGCACCCCAGCACTATCAGGCTATACCTCATATCATCATGCGCCCCCCCCAAATCCGGAAACCGAAGGAAGGGAGGAGAGTATCATATCCATACCCATACCCACACCTCCACACCAGTAACAGGCAACGCATCATCGCATCAGAGGTCATAACCATAAAATTAACCGTAAACACAGCCCTACACACAGTACAACAAACCAGACCACCCCACCTCAACCTCAAAACAGCAGCCTTCCTGAAGACACTGAAGACACACTCTCTCTCAACACCATCATATTGGGTGACTTCAACTACCCAAACATAGACTGGGAACATTACTCAAGCCCCAAACATAGACTGGGAACATTACTCAAGCCCCAACACCCTAGCCCAAAGGTTCCTTGAGTTCATAAACTCAAATGCTATGGAACAACTAGTCACCATTGAAGAACTTCTCAAAAGCAAACTTCACTTTCTTAAGACTGGGAGATATCCTTCAAGGCCCCCCCCCAGTGGAAACCACACCACAACTGCTGCTGAAACCCTTACAAATGCCTACTCTGACACCTCCAGGAATGTATGGATCAAACAATCCCTAATAAAATCAAGACCCTTTCCACGTGGACTACAGCCATAAACAAACTCTACAACAAGAGGAAGAAAGCTACTACATGACAGGCAAAATCCTAAATGGGGAAGGCATCTCTGATCACTACACTAAAAAAAAACTCATCTCATAAAATCATCCAAAAATCACTGAACCCACAGACATTGCCAACATAATGGCAGACAGGTTCAGTGCAAATTCCTCCCCCTCCCCCCAAAAAAAAAAATCCCATCCCACCAGAGTCTAGCCAGGTGAGAGCTGCTCTCTAAAAAAAAAAAAACACATCAATGGGACGGACGGTATCCCCAGCTGTGTGTGTGCTACACGAACTAAGGAAACTAAACCAACCAGAACAAGGCTGCTGTTTAATCTTAGCCTACACACCAGGACATTACCCAAAGAAATGCAGTGCAGCAACTCCCACTCCACAAAGCTGCGCTTCTCTCGGTGCTTCTAGCTTACCCCAGCCAGCAGCGAGCCTTGTCTGCTGCAAAGCCAAGGAAGGATCATAATGGAACTCATAAATAAAGACATTGGGGACCTACAGACACTATTTGGCTTTGTCAAGGGCAGATCCTGCCTCTTGAACTTGGTCGACTTTTTCAAACAGTCACTACAGGCCATTGATGGCAGTTCACACACAGCCCTACTTGACCTCCATATGTCACAAGATGGGTTGCAAACTGGCTCAAGGACAGAACACACAGGGTTGGAGAGTTGCTGGTGCCAGCCTACTCCAAGCCGGTCACGAGCGTGTACTGCAAACTGGGCACCATAATTGACACTCCATCACACAGGACATGTAATCCATTAAACACTGAAAAAGTTATCAGGGGACCTGGGACCCAAGTTGACAGCAACCTCTCTTTTGGTGGTTAGGAAGACCTTCTACATTGCCACCTGATCAGATTGAGTACAACGCCCCATTCGAAATGTACTTACCCCACACCTGCAGCAGTTGGAAAAAGAAGAAAAGTTCCTCACCAAAGGATAAGAGGCTCTCACATCAATCATATGTCATGACGCCTGAATTCTGAAGAAATTCAGCTCTGCATCATCAGGACTCAGAGGTGATCTGTGCCTGACATACAACCATGTCCAACCCAAATTAAACAACCTGGAATGGATCCCAAATCCAATCATCAAAATCACACCACCAGAGAGAGACTTAAGACTTGAACCTAGGAGGGCGTTAGACGAGGGGAGGGACAGATTGAGGGACAGACTACACACCACTACAGAGACAGAACCCAGTCCATGTGAGGCAGAATCCCAGAGGCAGTCACTGGAGCAGAAATCAGTGGATGGGAGATCGTAGGTTTTACGGAATCATCTCTGTATCACTGCTGGACAGAGGCACAGCAAACTAATGGGTATAGTATTCTCATCCTAAGGGGTGGTGAAAGCCACACACACTCTGGCTAGGCTTTTAAATGCCCTAGGGCAGATAGCCTAGTATGAACCTATGAACTGACATCAGAAAGGAGCAAGAAAAAGTTTCTCCAACAGGGTACTTAGCTTTTAGTTGAAGACTTCGGTTCTGAAACTCGAAAACGAAAATGTCAGGAGTCGGCCGACCTGCACTTGCGAGCTGCTTTGGGTACCGCACAGCAAGAAAGACTAATGTAATGGCATCGGCTGCATGTTTTATACCCCTGATGACCTGATGTCATGGAAGAAGGGACAGCAACTGATGCAGGACCCAAGACTTTGTTAATCAGGCCGACTGAGGGCAACCTGCAAGCAGATTACCCAAATGTAATGACTGCAACAGTGAAACACAAAGACCATCTAGAGATTAGGGATGCATGGCTAAGCTTAAAAAAGCCCTTAAGGTCATTAACTTAGTAAACACCTATGAAACTATGATAGGACTGATTAACACCGAATATAGTGGAATAATGACTTCCTTGGACCTAGATACTTTTGTTTATAAGTTGCACAACATAGAATGATTTCCTCACTACTGTAGACATGTGACGGTCAAAGGCTAGATTACTGTCTATGCATGTTCCCAAGTCCCTGACTACTGGACCAACTCTTAGGGATGTGTTGTCATTATGATAGTTGCAAAGTGTCTAGACACTAAATCTCTATCCAAAGGAGAATTTAAAAAGTACAGTTGTGTACACTTAACAAATATAGATGTTAGAGTGCATTCACTGTTGCAGTCATCACATTTGGGTTATCTGCTTGCAGTAGCCATCAGTCGGCCTGATTATCAAAGTCTTGGGTCCTGCGTCAGTTGCTGTCTCATCTTCCGAGACGTCAGGTAGTCAAGGGTATACAGCATGCAGCCCACGCCATTACATCAGTTTTTTCTTGCCCCAGATGTCATGTGCCCCCCTAATGGGAAGCAATAAGATTATATATATATATATATATATATATATATATATATATATATATATATATGCACACACACACATACATACAAGGTTACACCTCCAACAAAAAGCAAATACGCCAAAAAGCTTTTAAGCATAGTAAAGGAGAGTAAAGGTATAGCCAAAAGAAGTCAGGGGGCTGGAGGGAGGGTAACCAGGGCTACAACAGTGAATACACTCTAACATCTACATTTATGGTAAGTGTACACAACTGTACTATGTTCTTCGTGTTTCACTGTTGCAGTCATCACATTTGGGTAGATTCTGAAAACTAAGAATGGGAGAAGGCATTTAGGACCAGCTATAAGGCCCTGCAAGACTGCAGTGGCAAAACCAGCTCTGGATTTAGAGAAAATTGGCAAATGGTAATGCTTGGTGAAAATATGTACAGAACTCCAGGTAGCAGCTTCTAGGATGTCCCTGGTAGGTACACTTCTGAGAAAGGCTGTAGAGGTAAGATGCAGCCCTGGCTGAATGGGGTCTAATCCACTGTGGGATAGGTTTTCCATGGTGCTTATAGCAGAAGTTAATGCAATGGCCTATCCATTTAGAAATGGTTTGCTTTGAAATGGCCTTCCCCTCTGCCCCTGCAGCAAATGCCACCAGCAGTTGTTCAGATTTACTTTGAGGTTTGGTCCTGTCCAAATAAAATCTAAGTTGTCTGTGCACATCTAAGGAGTGCAGTATCATTCCCCTTTGTTCTGTGGATTAGAGAAGAAGGTTGGCAAATGAATGGACTGATTAAGAGCCACACTGGATATCACCTTGGTCATGAAGGAGGGATTGGTCCTAAGGGACACCCTGTCGACATGAAATATGATGAAAGGCTCCACTGCCATATGAGCCTGTAGTTCAGATACCCTTCTTACTGAAGAAATTGCTAAAAGGAAGGCTGTTTTCCAAGAAAAAAAATTAACTCTGCACTTGCAGCTGGCTCAAAAGGAGGAAGTTTTTCAAATACAAAGTTAAGGTCCCAGGCTGGAGTTGGGACTCTCCTGGGTGGTCTTAAGTTTTTGGCCCTCTGAGGAACTGCTTGAGCAGTGGATGAGAGAATAGGGGTGGTTCTGCATTGTAATGAGCTGAAATGTCTGAGGCGTGAATTTTGATGGAAGAAAAAGAAAGGCCCTTGTGAAGCATCTCAGTTAAGTATCAAAGAATCTGAGGTAAATTGAACACTGCTGTCCCATCCCTTGAGTTTGGTTCCAGGCAAAGAATCTTTTCCATTTTTCAGCATAAGATTTTCTAGTACTAGGCCTCCTTGCCTCCAAAATGACATCCAACACTTGTTTGCTGAGGGATGGTAATGGAGAAATTAGGAAATTAGCCAGGCTGCCAGGGTCAGGGTTTGAAAGCTGAGGGTGCAGACTCAGTCTCTCCTGCTGTGACAGCAGGGTAGGGGTCTGAGGCAGGTGCCATGGAGCCAGCAGTGACAAACTGTGCAAGAGGGGTACACCAGTGTTGATGTGGCCAGGCTGGTGCAATCGTCCTTGGTTTGTCCTGTTTGATCTTTAGTAGTACTTTGGGGAGGAGAGAAGGCATAAACTGATAAACTTTTCCAGCTGAAGGAAAGAGCATCCACTTTCCAAGCTTGTTTGTGGGGAGTCCTTGTGCAGAATTTGTCCAATTGGTAGTTCAGGGGGGAGCAAACAGGTCTATATCTGGGCACCCCCCATTTGTTTATTAACATGTTGAAAATCTTTTGTTCCAGTTTCCACTCGTATGGGTCCATGAGATTTTGGAGTTCATTTGCCAGTGTATTTAGTTTTCCTGGCATGAATTGAGCCTGTAGATGTACTTGGTAGCTCAAGGCTGTGTTCTACAGAGCCATGGCTAGTCTGCAGAGGGGGTAAGAATGGGTACCCCCCTCATGTACCACATAACATTGGTGTTGTCCGTCCTTACCATTAATTGTCCTGGAAGAATGTGGTCCTTGAAGGCTGTCAGAGCATTCTGTACAGCTAACATTTCTTTTTGATTGATATGCAGCTGCATTTGACTTGGGTTCCATTTGCCCCAAATGCACTTCCCTGCCAGGTGAGCCCCCCATGCATAGTCTGATGCGTCTGTTGTTGGGGTTTGGGTGGCAGGGGGTAGAGTGTATGGTAGTCCCTTGTTTTGGTGGCAGGTCTCTGCCCACCAAAGGAACTCTAGCTGTAGGCAAGGTATGATAGGGATCATTGCTTCTAGATCCTGAGCATATTGATACCATTGTAGTTTACTCATATGCAGTCATGCATATGGAATTAGTAGAATGCAGGAGGCCATGAACTCCAAGGCTTGCAGTATTTGCCTAGTAGACAGTAGGAATTTTGTGGCCATTAGTTTGATGTAAGTTATCAAATGAATTGGTTTCTCTGGCGTGAGGAAAGCCATCTGGGAAGTTGTGTTCAAGCTTGCTCCCAGGAATATAATTTGTTGACAGGATACCAGGTGTGATTTCTTTTCATTTATGGTGTACCCCAGACAAGTTAGCACCTTTTGTACAAATGCCAGATGATTCAAAAGTATGTCTTGGCTTTCTGCCTGAATTAGACAATCGTCCAGGTATGGGTATATTTGAATATTTCTTTGTCTGCAGAATGCAATGACTGGAGCTAGGCACTTTGTGAATACCCTGGGCGCAGTAGATAAGCCAAAGGGCAGTGCAGAGAACTGATAGTGCATGTAGCCTGCTTTGAAGCATAGGTATCTTCTGCAGGATTCCATGATTGGGACATGCAGGCAGGCTTCTTTTAAATCCAGTGTTACCAACCAGGCATCTTTGCATAGCATAGGAAGTAACTGGTGAAGAGTTAGCATCTTGAATTTTGGAATCACCAAAAAGGTGTTTAATATAGAAAGGTCCAGGATAGGACACCAGTTGTTGTTTTTTCTAGGTACCAGGAAACGTCTCGAGTAGAAACCTTGTCCCTTTTCCTCTTCTGGTACAGTTTGAATAGCCTTTATGCTTAAGAGAGAGAGAGTACTTGCTTTTAAGCCTCTGCCCACTGATTTGGGGTAGATCCAGCCAACCGTTTGGGGTTTGTAATGCGTGGAAGTGAAATCTGTATTCTTGGAAAACTACATTTAAAACCCATTTGTCCTGGGAAATGAGTTCCCAGTTTTTTGCCTGCAGAACAATCTTTCCCCCCTAAAGGAGCAGCCAGTTGAGAAGTGCTTGGAAGTTTTAAGGTTACGTCATTGAGGCAGTTTACCATAGGGTGGGAGTCTTACTACTCCCTGACTTGGAAGTGGGAGCCCCCCACTGTTTAGTCCTGTGCATACCCTGGGACTGAAGCCTGGGTGTTCTGCTGGTTCTGGGTTTGGACTGACAAGGCATGAAAGAGGCACGAAAAGACCAATTCTTAGAGGACCAATGCCTACTACATCTTGGCGGTTGTACTTGTAGGAAATCTTTTAACAGTTTGCATAGATTTAGCTTTTTCCTCCATGTTTTTAAGAACTTCTTCTGCTTTGTTGCTAAACAGGCGGTCCTGATTTAAGGGAGCATCCAGCAATTTAGCTTTAACATGATCTGGCAAAGATTGCTCCTTAAGTCAAGCATGCCTTCTAAGTACAGACCCATTGACAGCAGCCCTGCAAGATGCCTCTAATAAATCAAAACCACATTGCAAAGTATGCTTTCCAACCTGTTCTGCAGAATGCATTTAATCCTGTAAATCCTTAATTTCAGCACAGTCAGGAATCAACATCATTTTCTGTTTAAGCAATCCAATGATATGCTGCTGAACTTTAACATTTGAAATTGGCAGTGAAGGCCCTAAAGTGTATACTTTCTTACCCCATCTATCCAGTGCCCTGGAGTCTCTATCAGAGGGGATAGGATTTCTGGCAGTAGTAGCCTTGATGCCCCTGGGTCCCTGCGAAATGGTCTCAGGATCCACAGTAGGATTTTTAAAAAGGAACTTGAGAGTCAGGAACCCTGTAATATCTATCAGGTTTTCTGGGAGCAGGAGGTAAAGAATCAGGGGCCAAGCTAGATTCAGAAAAGGCATCATCAGCAATGTCCAGTACAGGAGGGATAGCTAAAGGCCTGTGCTGGGGCAGGAGTAAGAAATCCCTAAGCCTCTTTTTAGAATCAGAGTAATCCTGGTTTTCCCAGCAAAAGTGCCCCTTAAGAGTATGGGTTTCACCAAAAGTAAAATCCTCTGGGGGGGGGGGGAGCAGAGGGAATAGAGTCCTCTGCATCAGAATCCTGACAGGTAGATAAGGATAAATACTGGTCCTCAGAGGAAACAGACATTTCAGCATCCTGGTTAGAAGTATCATAAGCAAATTCAGTTCTAGGTCTCTTAGAGGGGGAAGGTTGGCTTCCCCTAATTAAAGTAATAAGGTCTTCAGCCATTCTTATCCGTTTTTTAGGCATAGAGGCCTGACCATGCGGTCTGGGCATCTGTTTTCTAGGCACAGTTCGAGTTTTAGGCCTTGAAGAAGAATATGGCATTGGTTTAATATGCAAATCAGTAGGCCTGAATACACCCTCAGACGCCTGTGCCTGGCACAGCGGCTCCAGACCCATCCAAGGTAGAGACATCCGCAGATTCCACAGTTGAAGCACCTTGTGGCATACTGGACTCTGAATGGCTCTCAGTAGAGGTCTGCGAATCTGAAGTAGTGGGTATCAGGGGCTGCAAAAGCACCTCACTGAGTACCGGCAAACTGGTGACTGGCTTAGGAGAAGTGTCGTCAGCAGCTTTGGACCTAGGTGGCCTGTCACTGTCTTTATCTTTGCGTTTTTTCAGAATGTCGGTAGTCTGATGGCTTACCGAAGACATATCTGGATAATTGAACAGAGTATCAAAATATTTAGACGCGTAAATATACAGACGATAAATAGTTCATTGCTTAAATAAGGCACAAAACCAACAGCGAGGTACGTCGTGGTCAGGGCCTAGGCAACGAATACAGTACGAATGAAAATCTTTGTGAGGTATTTGCTTTCCACAAGAAATACAATTATTGACTTTTACTGACATTGGTTTAGAGCAAGAAAAAAAGTTTCCCCAATGGGGTACTTAGCTTTAGTTGAAGACTTCGGTTCTGAAACTCGAAAACGAAAATTTCAGGAGTCGGCTGACCACCACTTGCGAACTGCTTCTGCTTTGGGCACCGCACAGCAAGAAAGACTAATGTAGTGGTGTTGGCTGCATGCTTTATACCAGACTACCTGACATCACAGAAGATGATACAGCAACCGATGCAGGACCCAATACTTTGTTCAGGCCGACTAAGGGCTACTGCAAGCAGATAACCCAAATGTGATGACTGCAACATTGAAACATGAAGAACATCCTCATTTTTATCATCCTCTGGGAGGTTCTTTGAACACAGCCAGGCAAACCTCCTTAACACAGTGCCATTGGCCAAAGTCCTCGAAGTATCAACCAAATCATATATACACACACAGTAAACAATGAATAATGATTTGTAGAACAAAAAAAATTGAATTATTTAAAGCACAGCTGTCCTCAAGAGGAAACTGCATGCAAAATATTCCTCATACTTTCACAATTAGTCAGAATAAACCTTAACTTAGCCTGATAATTCAACATTCTGAGAATCAATGCTGCAGAAGCATACACTTTTTCACATACCAGAAAGAGTAGGATTGGAATTAAATACTTTTTAGCAGCAGTAGGATTAACTAAAGTTATAGCTGCTGGATCAGGTTTGGGAATACTGTATAAAGACTTAAAAGATGGAAGAACTTTATACTTCCTATCTGCCTAAGGGCAGCTGGCTATCAGGAAAATTGCAGGCAGTAACACATCCTCCAAAGCTGACGGAACTGGAAGAATTCCTTCTTTAACAGCTCATAGTATTTTCTGAGACTGCGAAAACCTCAGTATTCTCCCATTGAAAACACTGAGACATTCTGGATATAGTTTCAGGGAGAAGTCTCCACAGGGAAGATCAAAAACTCAGCTTCCTCAGAGTCTGAACTGGAAATTTGAGAAAACCCTGTAAGTCTATTCACCTTCCTGTTCAGATTCAGAATCTTAAATCTCTTTGGAAAAATAGTTATCCCTCTTTCTTTTACCAGAAACCATTTTATAAGGATCAATAACCTGAATTAAACCCTGATCCAGACCCAGTAAATTACTCCTGTCCAAGGAGACTTGGAGTAAATATAGGTTTATTTATTTAATTTACTTATTGGTTTCTTGTTGACAGGAAAAACAGGACCAAAACTGTTACTAATGGTGGCAGCAGCAGCTTCTGAGGGATGGGCACAGCATTCTGACAAAACATGGAAGCTTTCCCAGTTCCCTCTTCCAGGCCTGCCAAGAGTGGCCCTCTCTTGCCCACTGAGGGGACCCCAAAGCCAGAGGACATTTCTAACCCCTGGTTCAGAGTGTCTGCAGGTGCTACACCAGAGGGTTCCGGGGTAAAATATGAGTGATCTGAGGTACAACTAATGGCAACATCAGCCACCTACTTACATCTGAGGTAAATTGCTAGCTTGCTGTGGTGGCAAAGGCGGTTTACTTTTTCTGGTTGGAAGGTCCAACTTTAGGATCGACAGTTTGTTCCATGGTCAAGCTGAATGTGATGCCTCTTTCCCATGGAAAACAAGCAACAAAAGCTGGTAAAAATGTAAAGTCTTTAAAAGTTCCTTTTTTCACAGAAAAAAAAAACACTTTAAAAACACCTTTCCAGCCCCCAAAAGAAAAATAAACTCAATTTTCCACAGGAAAAAAATTAAATACTCAACTTTTAAACTGCCAGGAAAAAAGTGTGCTGTTTAAAATTACAATACAGTCCCTTGACAGTCTGTTAAAACACAAACTCTTAGCTTTAAAATAACTTTCCTGAACTGGACGATGTTATTGAACAATTTTCTAAAAAAAGGAAGCTTTTTTCCACAAAGGGAACTTATTATCTACCCTGCAAAGAAACAGCAAAAGTTGACATTCGAGCCTTAAAAATCTTACAGACATATAGCCTTTGGCAGCAGGAAAGCTTTGAAGGGCTTGGCTCCCAGACCTATCTTGTTAGTCAGCTCAGCTCAAGCTGACTAATGGTTTGAACACATGGAAGATGATTTGAAGCTGTCCGACTGTTGTATCCTAGCAGGATATAACCCATATAGCTTAGGCTATTTTGCAGTGATCAGTACAAAGAAAGTACAGTTTTGTACCTACCATAAATGTAGATGTTCGAAGATCCACATTGCTGCAGTCCTTACACTTGGGTAGTCCGCTGTCCTTGGTCGGCCCGAATATCAAAGTATAAGGCTGACATCAGAGCGTCAGGGTACAAATGTGCATGACCGACATATCCTCAGTCTTTTCTTGCCCCAGATGTCAGAAGACCCTAAAAATAAAGGTCAAAACCAAAAGACAGCAAACAACCAACCCACCACCCTTACACTAACTATATGTACAATATATACAATGTACACAATATGTACAACCCACACAACCACCTCTAACTACAGAGGGAAGGAGGGAGGTAAATTGGACTGCAGCAATGTGGATCTTGAACATCTACATTTATGGTAGGTACAAAACTGTACTATGTTCTTCATCTCACATTGCTGCAGTCCTTACACTTGGTAGAATCCCAAAGCAGAGGTAAGGGAGGATGGCTAACTACAAGGAAGCAGGAGCTGCCAAGATGCCCTGCAAAACAGCAGTGGCAAAACCAGCCCTGGATTTAGAGTAAAGTGGCAGGTGATAATGCCTAGAGAAAGTATGCACTGAACTCCAAGTAGCTGCCTCCAAAATATCCTTGGTTGCCACTCCCCTCAAAAAGCTGTTGAAGTGGCAGTAGCCCTAGTGGAATGAGGCCTAATCCCAGCTGGAATCTCCTTGCCATGATGGGAATAACAGAAAGCAATGCAAAACCCAATCCACTTAGAAATAGTTTGTTTTGACACAGGCTTGCCCTGAGAACTCAAAGCAAAAGAAACAAACAACTGCTGAGACTGCCTGAACCCTTTAGTTCTGTCCAAATAATAACTGCCTGTGTACATCTAAAGTGTGCAAAATCTTTTCCCCCTTATTTTGGGGATTTGCATAAAAAGTAGGCAAATGAATAGTTTGGTTTAAAGCCACACTAGAAACCACCTTAGGCATAAAGGAAGGATTAGTACGTAATGATACCCTATCCTTATGGAAAATCAAGAAAGGCTCAACCGCCATAAGGGCCTGCAATTCAGAAACCCTTCTTGCAGAGGTAATGGCCAACAAAAAAGCAGTCTTCCATGACAAATATTTCAACTCAGAAGTAGCTGCAGGCTAAGAAATTGCTTGAACAAAGGATGAGAAAACAATGGTGGGTCGCAATCATAGTGAGCCGAAATTGCTGCAGCATGAACTTTAATAGAAGAGAAAGACAAACCTTTGTCTAGTAACTCAGTAAGATATTAAAGAGCCACACACAAATTAGGCTCAGAAACATCAAAATCTTTTGCTGCACTCCAAAATAAAAATCTCTTCCATTTATCTGCGTACACTTTCCTTGTACTAGGCCTTCTAGCTTCCAAAATCACATTCAAAACTTGTTGTGGAAGTTGAGACCCTTTATGGTTCAAAACAGAATATGCCAGGCTGTTAGGTGAAGAGAGTGAAGTTTGACATTGAGCAAATGGCTGTCCTCCTGTGACAACAGGTGTGGAATCGAAGGCAAAGGCCATGGAGACTTCCGTACCAGACTTCTCAGTAATGGGTACCAGTGCTGTCGAGGCCAATCTGGAGCTATTAAAATCATCCTTGGCTTGTCCTGTCTGACCTTTAGAAGTACCTTTGGGAGGAGAGGCAGAGGTGGAAAGGCATACACATGAAGATTGCTCCAATTGAAAGAAAGAGCATCCACTTTCCAAGCTGTGGGATGAAACCTTTTGTGCAAAACTTTGGCAGCTGATGGTTTAGTGGAGAAGCGAACAGATCTATGTCTGGAGTTCCCCATGACACTGTCAATTTCTGAAATACATGAGGATCCAATTGCCACGGGGATCCATAATTGCCTGCTCAACACATCTGCTAAGGAGTTCTGTGCTCCTGGCAGAAACCTTGCCTGAAGATTGAGCTGTAAACTGAGAGCAGTCTCCCACAAAATCATTGCTTGCCTGCATAGAGGATAAGAATGTGTTCCCCCTTGCTTGTTGATGTACCACATGACAGTTCTGTTGTCTGTTAGAATCAACACCTGCCCTGGAAGAAGTAAATCCTTGAAAGCTGTTAATGCAAACTGGACTGCTAACATCTCCTTCAGGTTGATATGTAGATGTTGTAGTCTGGCAGGCCACTTGTCTTGTATCCACTTTCCATTTAGATGAGCTCCCAAGCTTTGTCTGAGGCATCTGTCGTTAAAATCTGACTCGCCCTCTGCGGTCACAGAGAGTCCCTTGTTTAGGTGACATTCCTGAGCCCACCACAAAATTCCTTTTGAATGCAAGGTATTATTTGAATGACAGTGTCCAGATCCTGGCAGTGCTGTGTCCATACATTTTGAGATACCATTGCAGCTTCCTCATATGCAGTTTGGCATTGGGAAGCACCAGAATACAAGATGCCATGAACCCTAAGGCTTGAAGGACTGTCCTTGCAGTCAGCCCGGACTGATGAGATAGTTGATGGAAGTAAAGGAAAGACTCTTCTGTTTGTCCGGGGTTAAAAAGGCCATCTGGGATGCTGTATTCAGTCTTACACCCAGAAAGCACATGTCCTGAGAGGGTATTAGACTGGACTTTATTTCGTTCACAGAATACCCCAGGCATCTTAGCACTGCTATCACATATTCCAAATGATGAAGAAGCTCTTCCCTTCCTTGAGCCAGAATCAGGCAGTCGTCCAAATAAGGATAGATCTGTATTCCTTTTAGCCTGAAGAAAGCTATCACTGGAGCCAGAACTTTCGTGAACACTCTCAGTAGATAAGCCAAAGGGCAATGCAGAGAACTGATAGTGAGAAGTCCCAGCTCAGCAGATACTTCCTGCAACTTAGTCTGATAGGAACATGAAGGTAAGCCTCCTTGAGATCCAAAGTTACCATCCAATGATCTTTGCCCAGCAGAGGTAAAAGCTGTTGTAACGTCAACATTTTGAACTTGGGAATGTCCAGATAAGTGTTGAGGATAGATAGATCCAAAATTGGTCTCCACTTGTTCCCCTTCTTTGGTACTAGGAACAGGCGAGAATAAAATCCTAGGCCCACTTCTGGCATAGGGACCGGCTGTATGGCCCCTAGTTGAAGTAACAGAGAAATTTGCTTGTGAGCCTCTATTCTTTGTTGAGGAGGAACGTCTGGCATGCCTCTGAAAGGAGGCAAGGTATGGAAATAAAACCTGTAACCTTGGTGTATGATATCCAATACCCATCTGTCTTGGGTAATTAAACTCCAATTTTCTTTGAAAAGTGCCAACCTTCCTCCCAAAGGTGCTGCCAGACGAAGGCTCTGGCAGCTGAAAAGGTAGGTCATTGGGTCTGTTTACGAAAGGACTGACCCCTGCCCTCACCTGAAGACTGTGCAGGAGAACTCCCTGTTCTAGGCCTGAAAGAGCCCTGAGCTCTGCCCCTACCACGTCTAGATCTACCCCTAGACTGGGAATCATAAGAAGGATCGTCCACCCTTTAGCAGGCCAATTTCTACTAAACTTTGGAGGCTGAACCTGCAAAATCTTTAACAGTCTGCATAGACTTAGCTTTGTCTTCCATTTTCTTTAAAACTGCCTCAACAGGAGGACCAAACAACACGTCAGATTGTAAAGGAGCATCTAAAATCCTTGTTTTAACATGTTCAGACAAATTTTGATCCCTTAGCCAGGCGTGCCTAAGAACTGACCCAGTGGCAGCCACCCTAGGCGAGGCCTGTAATCAAAACCACATTGCAAAGAATGCTTACCCACCTGTTCAGAAACATGTACTAAATCTTGCAACTCTTTACAATCAATACCTACTGCCAGAGCATCAACCTTAGACTTCAATAGTGAAAGGAGATAGTTTTGGTATTTCAACATGTGAAACTGGCAATTCAAAGCCCTCATAGCAAGAGTGGAAGAAGTATAAACTTTCTTTCCCCATCTATCCAAGGCCCTAGCCTCTTTGTCTGCAGGAACCGGATTCTTAACAACAGAAGCCTTAACACCTTTAGGCCCTGGCTAACAGTTTCTGGGTCTGCCCTAGGACTCTTAAAAAGATACTTATGAGCTTCAGGCACCCTGTAATACCTATCCGGCTTAACAGGAGCAGGAGGCAAAGAATCAGGATTAAGAGAAGCCTCTGTAAAACATCTTCCACTACATCCAAAACAGGAGGTATAGCCAAAGGCCTATGCTGGGGTAAAACAAAAATTCCCTAAGCCTTTTCCTGGAATCAGAGAAGTCCTGACCTTCCCACTTAAAATGCTCCCTCATGGAATGAAGAGTTTCTGAAAAGAAAAATCCTCAGGAGGAGAAGCAGAAGGAGTAGAATCATCCACATCAGAATCAGAATAAGGAGAGTACTCCTGTAAGTCTTCAGCCGAAGACTCTGACACATCTGAAGCCTGCTCAAAACCCCCCAGCTCAGGCTCCACCCTAGGCCTCTTATCAGGAGGGCATAGAACCCCTAATCAAAGTAATCAAATCTTCTGCCATTTTAAGCATATGCTTCTTGGGCACAGTTCCTGAAGAGCTAGGAGTAACACCAACTGAAGCTAAACCTGGCCTGCCCCTGGGAGAAGCCTTAGAAACAGAAGGAGAGGGCCTAGCCACCCTAGGAAGGGAGGGGTATAGTAACCTGAGAAGCCCCTCAGCCTGACTTGCCTCCTGAGAGGCCACATCTTGCAATACTAAAGTCTCACCCTGGGAACACAAAGAAACCTCCCGGTGGGCCACGGCTCCCACACACCTAAAGAACCGCGGTACAGGCAGTTCTTCCAGCCTAGGCTTAACTGCTTTGTCCTTGCGCTTCTTGAAGAAGCGGGCGTGAGCATCCGGCGGCATTTTATAATTGCACCGCTTCCCAAAGACTAACCTTGCACAATCCAACCTCCTCTTTATAGTGCGTTTATTAAATCTAGCACAAGAGCGACAGCCAACAAAGTCGTGCTCAGGCCCTAAGCAAGGAATACACAAAGTATGATAATCTCTATGCGGTATCTGTTTCCCACAAGAAATGCAATTATTGACTTTTTCTGACATCCGGTAAATCACTGAGGCAAGAAAAACTAAAATATTCGCCAACTTTGAACTCGGTCTGAAACTTCGAAATCGAAAAATCTCAGAACGCCAACCAGCACTTGCAAAGCTGCTTCTGCATCGGACCATGCGGCAAAAAAGATTGAGGATATGACGTCGGTCATGCGCATTTGTACCCTGACGTCCTGATGTCAGTCAAATGCGCCTTGACCGCGATCAGCCTTCTTTTGATATTCGGGCCGACCGAGGACAGCGGACTACCCAAGTGTAAGGACTGCAGCAATGTGAGATGAAGAACATAATTAGAGAATCACTCATCGACTATCTCTTACAAGTATTCAAGTTTCTTTAGAATACAGAATTCTACAACTTTCTTATAAAGCACAGCTTCAGTTGAGGTATTCTCAACACTGACCGCAACCATCAAAAGGGCAGCTAAAGAAATCCACAATGCATAGTTTGTGAAACTGAAACTGGTTTCAAATACAGTGTTCTTCCACTGGAACTTTTATAGTTAACACTATTCAAACCACAAGTCTATTCTCATAAAAAGCGCGCGCACCCCCTACAAAAGGCAGAATAGTCAAACGGGACCCGAAATATAGTTCCATATTAGTTTACTCATGTAGATTTTTTTTTTTTTTTGCCAAAGAACTTTCAGGAAACTAGTCAATTATTTGCAGATCCCAGCAAATGATCTACTGTACTAAAATCCAAAGTGAATTATTTTGGTAATTAAACTGGACAAAAAAAAGTACATACTGCCAAGGAGCTTGCTGAGATATTGAAACTTGCTTAGTACAGAAATTAATCTAAACTACTTTACAGCACTCAGACCATGTAAGTTACCTGCACCAGAACACTGGATTAATCCTAGAAAGCAAGGCAAGATCAGGATGTTAAAAATCCAAGTGCTCTGTGGGTCTGCAAACTGGATCTTATGTTCAACTGCTTTTAATACCTGACAAACGAATCCAGGTGAAAATGCATCTATAAAAGTCATTAAGACAGAGCACAGTCAGTTGTGAGGAACAGATAAGGAATTAAAACAGGACTCATGGAAGTCAGATGTATTGGGATATGGCCATCTCATGCAAGGAAATTATTAAAATATCACAGCAGTCTTGAAATAAGATGGAGTCAAACCAAATTAAAGAGATATGACAATATTCTCCAAACAATCTGGCTAAAACACTAGTGAAAATATTAATATGTATGCATGTTAAAGCAAGCAGTGAGTGAGAGTGTGTGTGTATGTCTGGCAAGCTTAATAAATACAAAGAACAAATTCATAGAATGCAAGTGCAGTCACATAACAGCCAAACCACCACCACATACAGTACAAACTCCACAAAATGTTTTATTAGCGACAGAGTACAGCTCTCAAGCATGCCAGGATGTTACATAGTTTGAATGTAAACCTGCTGGGAGTTTGGGAGAGAAAAGCATCAGCAAATGAACATTAATTCATGTAAAGAAAAAAAATTACACGTGACAAGACTGCAATAAAGAGGACATTATTCTTTCTTTGGCATACAGAAAAATGAAGATGAAAATATTGAACAAATGTTAAACTATAAAAGTCGCTCAGTTACATCTACTTAGGCAGTTACTGACAAACTGATATCAGAATAAAACTAGTGTGATGTGACTAGAAAGTTATAAGCAACTATCAACTTATCTGTGTTTGAATGATGTCAAGTTAAAAAACAAAAAAGCAATATGGAGTTGTTCAGGCAGGTACTATGCTAACCAGAAAAGTTGCCTGCGGAAAGGGATCACAGTTCACAAACAAACAGTGATGAGACTGTTACAGGCAAAATATGCCAAACAGGCTACACAGAAAAGTAATTCATCCAGTGGACGACTGAAGTCTTATATGGCATCTGGTTGCACTACTCCCAAAAATGAATCCTTAAACCTCCTCTGACTTCTTAAAACTGGGATTAAAGCTAATTTTCCCTCAGAAGACACATTTATAACTGAAAAAATTTGGTCAAATGTACTTTCAAACATGCTTATCACCGTTTCTTATTGCTCTTACAATAGTCATAGTTTCTTTTAAAATCTCTGTCTCAGTACACATTTTAATATTCGGATAACTTGCCAACAGGTTACAATATTGAGAATTAAATGATTCCATCTGCTGCGAGCTGGCAACCTATAAGCTTATTTGCTTCCGTTCTGGCAGCCAGATGCTTCAAATGAGCACAAAAATGTCCACATTGAAGACACACAAAAGAAACACGTCAAACATCATAAATATATTTTAACAATTAAAAATATATAAGAAATACAACAGCCAAAAAGTAGATGTAGTCATCAAAATTATGTCTAGACAGTTAAAACAAAACAGTATATATTATCTTAATTTTAGTGGACATACTGTCACAGATGAACCTTGAAATGAAACAGCTTAGTTTCAATTTAAACAGGGTGTCATAAAAAATGCTGGTAGTTTAGAGCTTTTCTTTACATATAAAGTGCATAAACTTGAAAAATGTGCTCCTCAAGTTTTCAGTCCATTCCTTTTATTTATTTTTTTTTAACTAACATCATAAACCAAGAACCAAAAAAGATAGGTCTATCCATCAGTTTTTCAAAAATGAAATCCAAAATGTGATACTGAGAACTTTATATTTTATGAATTTAGAAAAGCCAAGTATCACTAAAGCAGGCATTTCTTGGATAATAACCCATACACTGGAAATCTTGTACACTAACAACACAGCTACAAAATGAAAGACAACATTCTGTTGCAGAAACATTCCCATACTGAATGCAATTATCAGTCACTGCTGCAAAAAACAAAACTGTTCTGTGAAATACTCACCCACTGCTGGATGCAAGAGATGATCCTGACAGCAAAAAACATTTACACTTGTTCCCATGCTCTGCACGATAATTCGGTAGACTATTTTTCCCTCTAACATTCTCAGACTACCATTTTGGCTACATCAGCAATCATCTGATCTGGCTGGTCTCCAATAACTTACTGTGTTCTTGCTAAATGTGAGACAGGGGAAGACATCACAAAATTCTACAACAAATAAGCACAAGGTCCTCAACAAGCATGCAGTTAAGGCAACAATAAAGCTTAAAGTGGGGTATGAGACAGGCAACCATCCTGCAACCAGAGTGTTTCACTTATGTTTACTGTGTGTGGGTACATGTGACTTAGCCACGTGTTTTGAACAGCAAGTAACACTCACATCCAAAACATCAATGTTGAAAATGTCGCAACATAGTAATGAATGAGAAACCAACCATAGGATATCGCTGTGCAGAAGGGATCAAGGAAAGGTCTCTTTCTCATCTATGGTGTGATCTTGGATTTATTAGACATAATAGGCAGGAGATATGAGGGATACAGACCCCCTTCCAAAAAAAAGATTTTTTTTTTCGCTTTTAACATTTTGGATATTGGTGCAGTGTGACTCAACATTCAAAACATTTAGCAAAATTACATGAATCCATTGTAAGCACTTCATATAACTCTGGCTAAGAGTAGCAGTATGACACACAGCAAGGCAAATGGGTGGAGGCCTCAAGCAGCGCACGGTTAGAAAATGTTCTGGAAAAGTTCTAGATATGTATATAGTATCAGACTTACGGTACCTGCCAGACAAAGAAAAAGGCAGACCATGTTGCTGTCAAAAATATCACCAGCTAATATTAAGTTTTGGGGAGGGGATAACTAAAGAGAAAGACTGTCCTCTTGAAGAGAGCCTTTTGGACCAAACCAATAGATCGGACATGCTTTATGTAACAGGTGGTTCTACTGTTGTCCACTCCGACAGGGATCTGTCCAGGCATCACTTTGTCCACTCTGCCATTAACAAAGAAAAAAAAATGCTGACCCTCATGTAAAGCCACTATTTTGTTAATATAACAGCAGAGGTGCCTACGAACAACCAGCCACTACAGGAGACATTAACAAGGATTAAAGCAAGCAAAGAATAATTTAAAATGGAACAGTTCAGATGTTGAGTAGTATGCATGTTGCAGGGTGGAGCAGGGCCGCCTGTTGGAATTCTAAAAACTTTAAATGTGACCCTCTGAAAAGCACAACCGAAAGTGAGAACACGGGGGGGGGGGTTACAGACTAAGCCCAAGGCTGCACTACCAAGTTGTTGTCCCCTACTACCTTGGAGTTAAGTATATATGCAGCAGAAATACATGCAGGCGGATGAAACTCACCTATGATTGAGGTTTTAAAAGTGTAAAAAGGTAGGCTTGGAATCAGCTGCTATTTGTCTGAATCACAGTTTGGGATCAAGGATCTGATCTTACATTTCTGACAGAGAGCTACATTTTATGAATAAAGATTAGTGCAAACAGATACCTCTACCTTCTATAAAACCAAACTGGGCCGCTGAACAAAGAATGCTTGACTAAGTTTTGTGCAAAACAAAAGGGTTTAAAAGGAAGAAAGTCAGTTCTAATAAAGTTCTAAGTTTCTGTAGTAGAGTCAAAGACTAGTACAGTGGCTTGACCTGAAAAATGCTCCTTAAAATGTTATCTATACCACTGTGGATGTTAGAAATTTAAGTAGTAAACTTGACTGTCAACTAACACAAAAGTTAAACCATGTGATGGCTATCAGATTACAATGTTGCTAAAGAACACCTCCATTTACCTAATTAAGAAAGAGTGACCACATACTGTTATGAACAGTCTACGTTAATACTTTTTAGTAAGGATTACAGGAAATTAATCATTTTATCAAAGAAGCCAGGTTATTTCTAGAAATGAACAGGGATGTCTGCTCCAGCATCCCCAATGAGAACACAGATGCTCCAGTGGGATGCGACAAACTGTCTTACTGTAGGGACTTCCCAATAGGAACTGCTACTGCCCATCATAAAAGTACGAAAACAGGGCTGCCACAATCAAAACAGACTATGAAGAATAATGAGCAATGGTGAAACTGTCTCTGTCCACAAGATATTGAATAAGAGATGACAAGAAAAGAATGCAAAGGAGTCCATCTTATCAGAAAGAATCCCTGGCCTAATCCTAGCTGTCAGGAAGGAGCAAGAACAACTCTCTGTGCTTGGAATTTATCTCAGACTGAACGAGATATGCCCTAGGTATTGCCACATATGCAAGGTTTGTTGGGTGTCCCTGAGTGATATAAAACTTTCATGAGAACACAGACAAATCTCTAATAAGGCAACATTCTATACAGTTGTAGAAACCGGGAATGTCAACTTTTGATAGTGGTCCTGACCTACAGTGCATTCCACAAACAGTGTTTTTGTACAAAGAACAGCAGCTGGTGGTATCTCAAGCTACTACATGCTTGACTGAATCGAGACATGGCCCTCTTAGCAGAGAGATGGAGAGCGGATGAAGGCCCAGTACAACAGCCCTCATTTCAAACTAACTTGCATGCCAAAGTCAGTTCTGTGTCAACTACATTCTGGACTCTACAGGTTTTACAGTGAGCTCACCAGCACACACTAGAAGCACATGGGGAGAATACAGGTTCAGCCTAAGGCGGCTGAAAACAACTTCTGTCCAGCAAAAAATTAGGGTGGCCTATAAGCTAAGCTCTACAATATGCATTGATAAGAAGAGGCAAAGTTGTCCAGGAAACCATGTACCCAATATCAAAAGGATTCTAAAGTCCACTGCAGTATTCTTGTGTGTAAGCAGGTAAACACCAAATACAGTAAATACTAATAGACTAAATAATCATTTGATAGGACAGAATTTGTTCAACAGGGATTAGTTTTAAGACCAGTACTGTTGTGCATTCTTTAGATGATGCAGAATGAGACCTTTGCAATGACAGCACCGAAAAGCTATCTATAAAAACGAATATCTACAGCACAACTAGACTAGATTCAGATATGGGTAGGATTACCACCATTTCTAGCTTTTTCAAACAATTCTATCATACAGCCTTTGGAAGCAAGATCCACTATGAAAGCTACTATATGCAGCCAGTCATCTACAAACGGAAAAGCCAGAGTGGTGAGTTTTTAAGTAAGAGATGATGACCATGCCATTTGCAAACATGCTGAGGGTAGAAAAAAGGCCAAACCCTTGAGAAGAAAAAAAAAAAAAAAAAAAGAGATCTCTCAACCAATGCAAAACGACATGAACTTTGAGAGAACCTTCCTGATTTTGATATGCAAGACAGGGTACTTGAACATCTACACAGCACAGCCAGTTTTCCCTAAACAAGAGGGAGAAAAAACAGCTTTAAGAGGTGACCCATTTTGCCTTGTGATGGAGACTGAGGCAAATGAGAATGTCAGGGTGGAATAGTTGTTGGAATCAAAGCAGTGTCAGCTGAGAAGCATAAAAGAATATTGGGAAAAGAAGGTCCTTGAATTTTCCTTTTCAACTCCTCTGACTAGGCGTTTTTATTTGGGGCAAACAAGATGTCCCTAGAAAGGGGAATTCACAAAATATGCCTTCATACCTTCACCAAATGGGGTGAGGTGCAGCCAGTCATGAGGGAAAACGGCAATGCTGCTGCCATGCTCACTGCACGTGCATTGTCATTGTCCATATCCAAGTAGAAACTGGTCATGAATGATGGGAAAACCTGGAAAATAAGTTAACATTTCAGTGGTCCCCCCCCCCCCCCAATCAAAGTAAAAAAATTAAATTAAATAGGTCAGGCAGTCTAGTACTCTCACAGGGCTGGGGCTGCAAATATGTTCACTGAAATGCTAAGCAGTCAAAGGGATATCTGGCATGCAGCTGACAAAATGAGAAATCACAAAGCAGGCTGGTGTTACAAGAAACAAGGATAAAATTTATTAAGCGCCTTCGTCACAGATTAGTTGACTTTGACTTCTTCAAAAAAAAAAACAGAGTGCCTCCACCCCGCTCCTTAAATACTCATTACAAACCCATTACAAACCAATTTGTAAAAAACACCATAGGCATTTAAAGGTACAGACTCCCTGTTTGCTCCACAATTATGCATGCAAGATAAAAACAAACTATAAAACATGATTCAACATGTACTTTAAACGTAGTATTTTGACAAAAAATAATAACGTGAACAATTGAATAAAAGAATCAACAATTAAGATAAAAAAATCAGCTTTTAACATCAAAAAGCTGGTTATTGAAACCATTTCATTCAACCCTGGAAAAATACTGGCCAATATTTTTCCAGTGTTGAATGCAATGGTTTCAATAACCAGCTTTTTGAGGTTAAAAGCTGATTTTTTTTATCTAATTGTTGATTTTCTCTTCCAATTGTTGATTTTTTATTCAATTGTTCACTTTATGAATTTTTGTCAAAATACTAAGTTTAAAGTACATGCTGAATCATGTTTTATAGTTATTTTTTATCTTGCATGCATAATTGTGGAGCAAACAGGGAGTCTGTACCTTTAAATACCTATGGTGTTTTTTACAAATTGGTTTGGAATGTGTTTGGAATGAGTATTTACGGAGTGGGGTGGAGGCACTCTTTTTCTGAAGAAGTCAACTGTAATCTGTGATGAAAGCGCTTAAGAATAAATTTTATCTTTGTTTCTTGTAACACCAGCCTGCTTTGTGATTTCTCAGTTTGTGTTACTTGGTTAGCTGACAAAATGAAAAATACCTTGTGTGACTGGAAAATCCAGACTGGTGTCACTATAACAGGTTGTACAGATCTTGAGTACTTCCTGGAATGTGACAGGTGAGAGATGGAACCACTAAGGTGGTTGGTTTGTACCAACAGGCTTCCTGAAGTCACAGATGAATACTTCATCAATTAGCCAATAAATCCATTCCAGAACTAACCAAAGCACTCAAAACAGGATTATCAGGTGGAGAGAATGCAACGCGCCTCTGTCTGTATTCTCATCTACACTAGCCAAAAGGTCTTCTGGAAAGGAACAATGTACTCCAGTTTTTGAGGTGGACACTGGCTCTGCAACTCTCTCTTCCAAGTGCTTCACGGAGAGAAGGGTTGTAAAGACAGCCACTATATGGACCTTGCTGCCAATGGCAGCCTTACAACATCTGTGGAAATCACTAAATGTATGCTTGCACTTGCCAAAATGAGTGTAAGAATACCGGAGGTACAGATAAGGAATTGCCTGTGAATTTATACTGGCTGGCTGTTAGGAAACACTGGGGCAACCAAAACTTCTAAAGGAATACCTAGAATAACTGCAGCTGGGATGAAGATGCCAAAGACATGAGGGCCTAATGATACAGACAGAGACTGGGTTCTCTCTTCTGACTAAAACCTTTACCACAATAATGAAATGCTCTTCCAATGCTCTGCATCTGAAAAGGCTTTGGCTCAGGAGTGATGGACTCACCACCTGATTTAAACATGCATTATTCACTGTCAAATAAGAATGCTGAAAGTCTTCCTTTTCTCCCGACACCCATGGGGTCCCTCACTGCTCAACTTTGGCCTCATTCTTCCTCCATCAATTCTCTACTTTCTGAGATTCCAAAGACTAATCTAACTCTCTATGATGACGATACAGACCATCTACTCCATTATCAAAACTCATCTGAAATCTGACCTCAGTAACCTAGCTATCTGCTTGAATAAGCTGCATGATACTAAGTGAAAAAAATATCAAACTGATAATATCTGGACCACAAAAGAGATTTGGTATCTGCTTACTGGACAACCTCTGACCAAAAGCACCACCCAGAAAAGTCTACTTACTTTACCTGGTGGATCTGGTTAGACTAGTCCCTCAACATTTAGCAATTATGACATCCAAACTAAAAGAAACATTAATAAACTACTATTTTGGGCCAGAAAGACACTGCAATTCTTCACCACCGCCAGAAATGAAAAAGGGTAATATTACAAATTAATTAGGACCTCCCACTGCTAGCCAGTGCCTTACAGAAAGATTTAAAATTCCTTGTAAATTTTTGAAAATAACATTTGCAAGTTTATTAGCTTGTTCCCTATAAAAAGAGACAGCAAACCCATTCCTTTTTTCCAAAATTATTAAACTCAAATCCAACTCCTTTAAGGCACATAAATTAAAATCACCCATTTCAATTTACAACCAAGGATCTCAATCGGACAAGGTCATCCGCCCTCCCATGACCACAATAGAGATTTGACAAAAACAGTCACGCTTCTACTGTGAAATGCCTCCCTTCCCTCCCTCCCTCCAAAATCTCTTGCTTTATAAATATTTCCAGACTTAACTCCTAACTATTCTTCCACTATGCTCAGTCTAAAAAAAACTAGAATACCATTCCTCTCTCTACAACATGTCTCTGATTACAAACATTTCAATACTCAGCATCTTCAGTGCCTTGAAGAAAGGTCCAAATATTCCTGTTTGTCAATCCTACAATTACCTAAACCTTTTAGCCACCTCCTTATTTCTTCTCTTTGCCTATTTATAATGACCATTACACCTCTGCAGCCATTGCACTCATTCATTACAGTGTGACAATAGTTTTTAGTTATTTTAAACACCTCCATGTTTTTATATAATCAGCTATAGCCTTTAGTAAATGTTTGTTTCAAGCTTTAAGTGCCTTTACTAGATTTAGATGCACACAGAAAATATGAAATGCCTTTAATGCTAGTGTTCTTTTTACTGTGCCTTTGTCTGAAATTGGTCCCTTGTATATCACTATATCACTCCAATCATCAAATATTAAATAAAAATAACTAAACCTATAGAAGTAGTATAAATTATGGGTATAAGGCAGCAACGGTGGATATCTGATAAGTAGAAGCAAAACCCAATGTCTAACAAGCCAATGCCAGTATATATAAATGCTGTGGCAGGATGACATCATAGGCTTATGTAGATGTCAGAACTGACAGCAGGGATATCTCTCAACTGTACCTCATTATGAGGAACATTCCTAATTTTGAGTTTTAAAAACTTTTGAGTTTCAAGTTGTTCCACAATGAAAGGGTTTGACATAAATAAATGTAAACAATGACTGTATCTAATGGCATTTGTTTACAGGGAAAGTCCAACTGAGCAGTGCCCTTTTCAACAGAGGTCAGGTACACTACACAGGCATCATGGAAACCATTTACATTGTTTCATCATTTACAGTTAGTTTCCTTCATGAGCAACAGTTCCATTATTCAAACACTGACATCAGTTACATCACTTAGTTTTCATTAAAAAGTTACAGGAATTGTTTAACAATATTTTTTAAAACAGATGGGTATGTGTAGTGCACTATCAGTATGCACAGATTGTCAAGTTTTATGTTACGAATATTTTGTTACTGAGATGACAGTGGAGGGTATGGTTGTGAAAATAGTACATGAAGTGTTGTGCAGCAATGTTATGACACAAAGTCATATAGCTATATTTGTACCAGTTTAACCAGAAGTGGTGGAGGTGCACAGCCATTCATCTATGAGGCATTGATTCAGTTGGCATTTATAGTCTTTCAGGTTGCAGACAGTTTTCAAGTGGAGTGGGATGGCTTTCCAGTTATTAGCAATGCAATGCGAATACAGGAAGCACCCTGCATTTCTGCTAGGTTTAATTACGAAGAATAATGATTTGTCAGTGGAATGTAGAAGTCTCTTGGTAGCGTAAGCTTGAACAACAGGGTGAAGAGATGGGAATTTTTCAGGGTTCTGCAGTAATTTGAATGTTGTAATAATTGTGTGTACAACAGAAAATTATTTAGTCTAGGCCAGTTTATCTTAGAGAAAGGCAGTGAACTGATCCACATTGTTGGCTGGTTGCAAATATGGCTGCTTTATTGTAGCATTGTTCTAGTTTTGCTGACAGAGAATAGTTAAGATTGGCTGGGATAGGAGATGCACACAATAGAGTGGGGAGTAGAAAAGAAGTGACTATGTTTTGTTAACAACTGTTTAACTAATATCCTTGGTTAATACTTCCGATAACTCAATATGACTCGGAAGTATAGTAACATATTTAACCAGGCTATGACTACAAATCTCCTACATGACGTTATTAAGCAGCAGTGTTCCACATTTTGCCCACCTGTTCCACATTATGACATGTAGTGTTCCATATTTTAGAGACAGAAAGTCGAGAACTATGGCAGCAGGGTATGTAGATAATAGACCCAGTATCAGGGAGCACACAGCCAGTAAGCCCGATAGCTGAACACATCTGGGTGTCCAAAAAAGGATACCAGAGGAAGTTGCTGACCAAACAAATGCAAGCAGGGTTTGCTAGAGCAGAGAGATGCAGACCTGATCAGCAAAACTTCAACTGGGAGAGTGCAGATGATTCAGCCGGGAGCCCACTGCTCAGCAACAAAAGGCGATATGCAGACACTTTCCATAGAGACTGTTGAGATGCATTCTAATAACAAAAGCTAAAAAGTCCCAAACTATCTGTGTTGAGTCAGAAAAAGTCCTCATGACAAGAGGATAGGCAAAAAGTGAATGAGATTACCAAAGCTTTATTAGAAATGGCAACCAGGAATAAGGACAAATGGTCAGTTAGATTAAACAGGAGCTGCCTGGTAGGAAGAGAAATCAAGTGGAACTCCTTGGAGCTGATGGACCTCAGGAACTGGATAAACCATCAGGACTGACATTCCTCACCACTTGTAAAATCTCAAATTATAGCAGAGGTCACCTAAACATCCACAATGATGGGAATAGCAACCTTGACCAAACTAGCCTTTCATGTATAACTCTGTCCTTTGGCCATTCCTTTTTCTGTATTTTAAAAGTTCAGCAAGAAAAAAACATTCTCCAATTCAATTATAGGCCAACACTATGCAGCCTTGTTGCAGTGTCTGCATAGCAAAATAATGCAGATGTCCTATTAGGGCCCAAAGTACAGGCAGTCAAGTTAGCAGTTAGAATTCACCTCTGGCAAAGGTATACTTCGTGAAACCAGGTTAAGAAATCACACCAAGCAAAAACCTAAAAAAAAATAAAATCTTTTAATATCTACTGATGAATGAATGTCACAGGACTACAGAAAAGTTCCATTACAGGTGAGAGATGGCAAATAAACAAAGACGGGGGAGAATGTCCAGATCAGGTGGTTGCCAGTGCGGCTACTAACAGTCATGCAACACAGACAAAAGACTACACTGAGCTCCCATGAAAATCATTAGAACAGCCTCATCAACATTTCCTGCTTTCAGACTGTGTAAATATCAAGTCACCAGATTGAGGCTTTTCAATAAAGCTTCATTTTTACTTGCTGACAGTTTTAATTTGAAACATAAGCTCCATTTGCATCAGTTAAGCAGCACTGCAAACAACAAAATCAGGAATAATTCAAGTCGCCATCCATCGTAAATGTTACACTACGACATGCAAAACAGTTAACTGCAAATAAAGGTAGAGTTCCAAATGCAACTGTAAAGCCAAGAAAAACTCATCTTTCAAATTAAGATCATCACACAACAGCTGAAATGGTCAATTCATTTTTCAATAAAATCATTAAGGAAGCATTTTTTTTGTAGCAGTGACTGAAATGTTCTGCATTACCAGAGTTTGCCTACCACATACAGCCTTAACAAAAGAGAGGAATAAATGTTCAGTTCTATTTCTGAATATCTGATGTAATTTGTGACAGGGTATGAAAGCCCATTTCTTTTTAAGTGCAGTGTGCATGATTAAACAAGACAAGTGCAGCTAGTAAATAAAGCCATCATTACAAACTTTTCATAGCAATCCAAGAAAAGGTACCAGGTCTTAGTTCACACTTACTTGAGAAATGATCCAAAAATGTCAACTGGGGACTATTCTCACCAAAAAAAATTAGCCTGTCAGATACAGCCATTTGTGTAGGGTATTCCTATCCTGTTTCTTTTGGCTTATGTGGTAAACACCACCACACCACTACTTCCATCATAAATACAGCCTGTGAAACAGTACCATGTATTACTGCATTGACCCAGTTTCATACAGCAAGCTACAAACTACTTTCTCCTTGTTTGTTTTGCAGTATAGGACTTTCCTGGCATTTGGCTGAAGTAAAATATTCGTTCTCAGGTAAGTTTTGCAGTTTTCTTCCTAATTTAAAAAAAAAAAAAATCTGTTGGCCTTAATGAACTAAACTTGCGTATAATAACAGACTAGTGTTCTACTGTTGCATTTTCAATGACAATGAACAAAGGAAATATTGCCCACATCCTGAGTCGTCTCAGAGCACAAGGAATTTCACTGAACGAGGTAGATGGAATTGATGCCATCATGGATCGAAAAGACAATGACATGATTCAGAAGATTACGGTGATCAGTCGCAACAATAGTCAGCTAAAGAACCTACTCGAACTACAAAATACAAGTGTAGAAGTTGACGTAATCAGTTTTCAGTCTGATAAGGATACGAGGACACTTGCTTAGGACTGCTTTTCTGAATTAGTTGGGACTGATGAGTCAAAATCAATGATGGCATTCCTTGAACAAGGATGTGGATGTGATAAAGGGCCAAATGGAGAAGGCTGTCTAAAGCAGTTCAGCATCAGTGACATTGTTGAGCAAAGACTTAACTGCATGGAGCTGGATTACATGACTGATCATGAAAATCAGCTAAATATAGTCATAGCAGCCAAGCTTAATGCTTTGTTACACCGAGATGAGAAGCTGATGTGCTCAAAACACCAGTTTTGAATTGCAGAAAGACATACAGAAGAAATTAATTTATTACAGGTTTAGAAGATGCAGCGTGTGTATGAATGGATTTCTATTTCTGCACACTTCTTCACATAAGTGTTTCATCTTTTGGACTGCAACCTGTTAAACATGGAAATACTGGCAAAGTACCCTACAAAGTTTAGACTTTTGTAAATGTTCAACTCAAACAATTTCTGAACAACTATCCTGAAAAACACGCTCTTGTTTTACCAGGTCGAATTAGTGGCTGTCGGGATTCTAGTGTAAGGCTCCTTCCAAGCTGGGAGACAAAAGCAAATATTTATTCACTGCATGTAAAATCACGTTCCACAGATAAGAAGCCTGTGAGTTTCAGCTCATTTGTTTGTATTTGGAAAAAAGTTGCCCCCTTTACTGCTATTCGATTGCCAAGAACAGATCTTGGTCTCACTTGCCAACAAAACACAGTGAAACTGGGTTTACTATCCAACATGGATGAAGAGAAAAAGACTGATTGGATAAATGACCAAGTCATTTAAATTTAGTGAAACAAGAGGACTCAATATACACAAAGTGCAAAAAGAAGCATAAAAAAGTCTTAGACTCGCACCTAACTAAAGTTTGGGTTCTCTTCATGCTGGTGCCTGGTGCCTTCCCTGGATATACCCATATCTCATTTGATTTTGCACAACAGGTGCATGTGCCTAATGTACCTGATCCATTATACTTCAAATTGGGTATCTTTAGTACAAACAATGAAGCTGCAGGTGTTCAGATGAACCATGTCATTCCAGAAAGTATTTTGATGGGAAAAGGACCCAATGCTGTTGTAAGTATGTTGCATCACTACCTTTCAACATATTCACTGGGAGAATAAGTTCTTTGTGATGGCATCATAGCCAGCACTCCAAACTCTAGAATGAATCAAACCCATCTAGTTGGCACTGAAGCAGGAGTTGTTCACATCCGAAAGTACGACTGGCAAGGTTTCTTTAAAACTATGGGCTTCAAACCTATTCCCAATATCAAAAAGATCCATCATTTCTGTTTCTCGTCCACTCATCTGGGAAGTGTTGCCTGTACATCTGCATAAGTTGCCGAGAAGATAAATTTTGCTACAATGGTGAAATCCACGCCTAACGTGAACCAACTGCCTAATGTTATTACTCCATTAGGCCTGTCACCTGAACATGCATGGTACTTGTATCACACTATTCGACCACTCGTACCTTTCCACGCAAAAGATATCTGGCCAAACTGCACAAGACAAACATTTGCCCAGGCACACAAAGAAAACATGAAATCAATGAATCCAAAAGGCAAAAGAAAGGAGGATGTTAATAAAAGAAAAACTAGAGCAAAACCGCTCAAAGAAGAACAGAGTGAAGAGGACAACTTGTAAAATGAAGTGGCCCTTCCACCAACAAACATGAACTCACAGAAGTGCAGCTACTGCAATGCCGTTGGACACAACCATGTACTGCCAAACAAACCGGAGTACCCTGTCTGGAGACTTGAGGAAGCTGGCTAACTGGAATGACTGGAACATTGTTTTAAAGGAGATTTTTTATGTTGTTTAAACCATAAGTTGTAGAATGGAACAGTGAACATGTAACCATTAGAATTAGGCTTTAAAAACATTCCAGTTTTAAACTGGACTCTGACATTACTTATAAAAACTAAAATTTTGTAACCCACATGACTAAAACTAGTTGTTTTTGTACTGTAATGATCCAAGTTTCCAGTATACAAAGTTTAAAAACTAATAATTGCTATTTATATTAAAGAACTGTTGCCAAACTTTGTTTTAAATTTTAATTTAATTTTTCTCGCAATTTTAGACTTTCAATTGTTGAATTATATTGCTAATTGAAATGAGACATCTCTGACAAATGAACTGATAGAAAGATGTGGTTTGTTGCATTTGAACAGAATCTTTTTGTTTAATTAGCCAGCTGCAAAACTCTATTTCTAAGACTTGGTACCTTTTCTTGGATTATGACACCTATATAAATGTGCAACCATTTCTTTTAATATAGCATTACAAAGAAGCACAAAAAGAACTTTTCATGAAATAACTGAGTATTTGGAAAAACTTTACAGACAAGCAGGTGCACATAGTCATATCAAGCTGGGGGGGTACATAGTAAGGCAAGTAAAGGCCCTAGTACTGACAGATGGCATAGCATGTACAGGGCAAACAAAAATGCCTTCTTTTAATTGTCTTGGCCTATAATAATTAAGATCAACTCCTTACCCTACAGTGGGAACCTTCAAATGACTATGGGAGCTGTCAGACTCATATGGAAAACAAACAGGCCCAAAAGGTGCGGCACTAAAGCTAGAACCAAATGTCATTTGACACAAATGGATTCTGATACCTAAATAAAGATGGCCTTCTTTAAAGGACCAAAATTTCAATAGATGAATTCCACAGAAACTGGATAAATTCTTATTATCAAAAGTTTCTACATCACAAAGCTGTTCTAGCCTATAATTATAAAGAAAAACAGAAGACAAACAATTCCCAGATTCAAATGGTATGCCTGCTGTTGTGACCTCACATCCTACACCCAAAACTTTTCGAAGGTTCATAGATTTGCACTAGGCTAACTGCCCTTTTGGGTCATTTTAAGCTTAGCCAGTTAACCCATGTAAGAATCAAATCCTGCACTGTCTTGTCTGTAGGGTAAACACCTTAAACATTATACCAACCTCCCAAGGCTACTTAAAAGCCCTTTTTAGTGCATTGGAAGTGATGCAGACTACTTTTATTACAGTTAAAGACAGAGTGCACTACATATGTGCCTAGTCATAAGTCAAGAGCTGTATGTGCATCATCAATGAATGCTAATGAAAAGCTTTATGCTGGTAGATGGTGACTGTACTATAAAGACAAAGAAATCACTGCCATCCTTAATCAAAACAATGACTTTTTCTGTTTTAACACTAGTTCTACAGTAGGATATTGCAATGGATTTTTAGTGTTATAAAACACATTTAAAAAAAAAAAGTTAGGTAAACTTTTTACCACCCTATACCTGGGCTCAACAGTGAAATGCTAATGTAGTGACCCCCCCCCCACCAACCATGCCTTCAAACAGCAACTAACATATGATTCTTAAAAATAGTCTGTTTTTTTAATTTCTTCTCAGAATCATAGTGAAATGCAGGATTTTTATTTTTTGTGGTGCATAAAAAACTACATATTTTATTAAGTTTGCATGCACAGTAATTAACTTCAGTAGTACAGATTTCTTCTGGTCTCAGACATGCCGATAGAAGAGATACAGTAAGTGGCTTCGCAGACATTTTGTTTAGTGTATATTTTTCTATAGTTTTTCTTTTAATGTCCTCAACATGGAGGACCTTAAACATGGCTCACTATTTAAGGATACACTTGTACTTCTAGAAGTACAATTAGAAGGCAACTTGTGGCACATATAGTGCAGAACCACGGATGTCAGCTCTCATTGTTTCAGGAGGAAGAGTTACCATTTCAATGGCTGAGCAGAGATTTTTGAGTTCTAAAGTGGCACATTTAGTAAACACTGCTATAAAAAACAGGAAATAGATGTGTGCAGCAGCATTTCATTGTTTTGTTCGACAAAGACAACTCAAAAGTGGAACCATGTGAAATCCTAGTAGTGGTACATCTGAAGCAGAGTATTAACAGAGAAAGGCAAACAAGAATCCTCTTGGATTTTTTTCCTTTCTGTGCTGCTAAAACAATTAGATTTGCCAAGGAACTTCATACAACTGTGGGTGAAATGATGCACAGAAAGTCATGCTAAATTTACAAACTCTTGAGGTTCACCACTCAAAGATGATTCTGTTCAAGCCATACATCACCTGCTTCCAAAATCTGGGCTTTCAATGCTGGAGCAGACAACATAAATGAATAATGTCATGTGAAAAGACTTTCAAGAGCCTCTTGTCAAGTCTGGTTAACTACAGTGGAAAACAATGAACTCTACTGTTTTTTCTTCGTAGTAGCAGTAGTGTCTGCAGAGTAAGAAATAGCCGACACCCAGGCTTAGGGGCAGGAGAAAGGTTTGGATTTCTTTACATCCTTATTGCACACTACAGTGAGTATTACTATTTATCTATTATACTTCTGGCAGTGGCAATTATTGCAGGTAGATCTCAGTCAATTATGGATGTTCATACACACAAAAAGGGTTTCCCACAAGTTGGATAACTGTATTACAATGCACTCAATGAAGTGCACATCAGCAGCTTGTATTTTTGTTAAAAGCTGTGCTTCATTATATCAATATGCTAGGACATTATATTTAATAAAAAATGTATTTGGTAATTAGAATTGTTTCTCTTACACTTTCAGAAAAGTCTTTTGTTCTACAGAACTTTTTAACAGGATATCTTCAACATTAGAATTTGCCTCTGAGGAATCCTACTGCTCTATTACAAAGGATAACAGGTTTGAAAGTACATTTGGTGATGCTGGAATCTGTCATAAAACTACAAACATTTCCTCCTGGTGCAAATGCAAAACAGTAGTATCAAGAAAACAATTCACAGCTGTTATATAAATATCTTGCTTCCTCACCTTTGACAAAAATAAAACATCCAAGTAAGATGAAATTACCACGCAGATAAACTCTCTGCCCCCCTTATTGCAGGTAGTTCTCAGTCAATTATGGATGTTCATACACACAAAAAGGGTTTCCCACAAGTTGGATAACTGTATTACAATGCACTCAATGAAGTGCACATCAGCAGCTTGTTTTTTTGTTAAAAGCTGTGCTTCATTATATCAATATGCTAGGACATTATATTTAATAAAAAATGTATTTGGTAATTAGAATTGTTTCTCTCACACTTTCAGAAAAGTCTTTTGTTCTACAGAACGTTTTAACAGGATATCTTCAACATTAGAATTTGCCTCTGAGGAATCCTACTGCTCTATTACAAAGGATAACAGGTTTGAAAGTACATTTGGTGATGCTGGAATCTGTCATAAAACTACAAACATTTCCTCCTGGTGCAAAATGCAAAACAGTAGTATCAAGAAAAAAATTCACAGCTGTTATATAAATATCTTGTTTCCTCATCTTTGACAAAAATAAAACATCCAAGTAAGATGAAATTACCACGCAGATAAACTCTCTAACCCCACCCCCCCCACGACCATATGCAACATTAAGTATCAACGGACTGGTGACATATCCTCTTCCAACATGGAAAGGAACAAAACATGAGGGAAAACTTCACAAGGAAAAGCTTCCATCCATGAAAGCTGTAAACCAAGGTAGCTCTGCACAAGACTGAAGTTCAGAAAATGTTAAGAGTTCTGCAAGTAACACACAATAAACCACAAAACTTCTTAGTCACCATCCATAAATTTCTATGATAATTCTACCATTTCACAGAAGGCACAGTAAATGTAATAGAACCGTCTTTAATCTGGCAACCTAGAAACAACAATTTCCTGCTGTAAATGACACAGGAAGAGGGAAATCTTAAAACTAAGGAACAAGTCTATCTACATTTACATTAAAACTGGACCTCAAAAAATATACTGGCTAGATTCTTGCTTATAACAAATGTGTGCACTACTTCTACATAAAATGTACTCATTTCAACATTCTTTGTTTTTAGGGAAGGTGATTTCTCCCTGTTCTGAATGTTTAGGTCCATGGCCAGCCACTCAGATGAGTCACATTTTTGTATGTACATGTCTACCCATTAGACTTCAACGTCCTCTTTCTGATACTACACTTCAAAGTATTCAGCACCCCAGCCATCTTTTCAGTCTTGTTATGACCTCATCTGGGAAAAGTCAACATCACAATTCAAAGTGTACTACACAGGGCCACTGTAGGCTCACAAAATGTACCAAAAGAAAAGTTTATAAATCTGACTATTTAAACACAGGTGTGTGAGAAGCACCTTGCCAGTACACCGGTAAGGCAACTACAAGAATAAGCTCGTCCAACAGCTCCATAATGCAAACCGTGATGGATCATGCATGATTTCAGCAGACTTCACTACAATGACGCAGCAGTCTAGTGGGGGAAGACTCTTTTTCCCTGATTTCAGTTTCTGATGCAACGTTTCATTACTTGATTATAACATAAATGACTTCAGATTCGGTGTCGATATCTCATGAAACCTAATACTGCAACTGCTGCCACGGCTGCCATTACTACAAAAAGAAAAGTTTTGGAAGAACTTCCATCACCACTTCCTTTGTACCCAGATGGCCCATTCATATGATTCTGCTCCTGTGAATTACAAACAGATGATTTTATTATTAAAAAACACCTAACCAAATAAAACAAAATTAAGTGCAACTTGCAAACCAACTGTAATGTGGTCCCCACACGTCATATAAATGAAGCTCATGTTAGGGCACTCTGACTTACTGAAAGCATTATCTGCAAGGGATGCAGACAACATGAACATGAAACAGATTTTACAATGTTTCTCTTAAAGGGTCAAACATTTTCAATACACATTCACTAATGCAATGTCTGTATCAGTACCTGCCAAGCATGCAATAAAAAAAAAATAATTCACTCAAACCTCTTTAGAGAGGCATCAGTCTACCTTGTTTATTCCAAATGCTACATGCAACATAAGGATCCTTCTGTGCTTTTACAAAACAGAGCATCCAACTTTACACATGCAGTTGAAAAGAAAACAAGGGCAGCCCAGTAAACTAATCACAGGTTTAAAAAAAAAAAAAAAAAAAAAAAAAAAAAAAGTTCAAATGTCCTTGTCTGAGGCATGTGCTGTCCGGAACTACAAATCTTAAAGATGATGATCCAGCTTGGTAACCCTTTAGGATTTTAGGACACTGACATTAGGGTATCTTGCAGACTTTCCCAGGCTGCTACGCATTATACATGCCTCACTCGCTCATTCTAAGGTCATAATAAAATGGACAGGCAGGCAGAAGAGAAGACAGAGGCAATATCACCAAAAGCAAGGATGGAGGAAGGGTATCTACCAAAGATGAACCATTGTATTGCAGATGTGCTGCAATTTCAAAATATCCTCATCTGACAAAAGGTGTTTTACCTTTGGTAACTTTCAGAACAGAGTCCTTGGCTATTTCTCCTTTGTGGACAATGACAATCCTACAGAAGCATGCCGAGGGAGAGAGCAGTGCTGAAAGATTTGTGTACAGAAAACAAAAGTAGCTTGTACTGTTTTACAACAATAATAAGGGAAGACCCAAGAAAATGAAATCTAAATGTGGCATGTGGCATAATAAAAAAAGGACCGTTAAAGTAGTTGCTGACTTTACAGAAAGAACTCTGGGAGCTGCAGGTACAGGTATCTTTGTAAAAGCTAGATCTGAAGAAGTCTACAAAGATAAAAGCACTTCTCAATAAACCCGATAAAGGGAATGAGCTGGAGTCAGTCTCTTGCTGAAGTCAAAGTAATGATGAACACTGTTTTCCAAGATAAGAACTTTAAATCAGCCTCATACGAGTAGGTTCAAAAGAAAAAAGTGCAAATTTCTCTAGTAGAAAATTAAGATCCCAAGAAGACGCCACCTGTCTGCTAAGTGGAAAGTAATGCAAAACCCCTTTCAAAAAGCTGTTTTAACTTGAGAAGGGCAGAAAGGGGCATCTATGGGCAGAGACCAAAAGTGAATTTTCATAGAAGAATAAGAAAGGCCAGAGAACAACTCACAGATACTGCAGAATCAAGAGGTGTCTGGGTCTTTAAAGGATCCTGGTTATTACTTTGGCACCAACTAAAAAATATTTTCCACTCATCCATATCAGATTTTTAGTAGCAGGCTTCTTAGCCTCTTTTAATACCTATTTGTCAGTCTTCAGAAAACAGGTGCCTAAAAGGTATTAAAAATCTATCATCCAGGCAGTGAGTTAAAGCATTTGAAGGCTGCA
Source organism: Protopterus annectens (assembly GCF_019279795.1). Lineage (NCBI taxonomy): Eukaryota > Metazoa > Chordata > Ceratodontiformes > Protopteridae > Protopterus > Protopterus annectens. The sequence continues at coordinate 217,686,013 of NC_056737.1, forward strand.
TCAAACAATCCGTGAATAAGTCCATCTTGTGAGGAAGCTTGTGGTAACTGCCCTTCCCAGGTTTGACAAAGGAAAACCACTGCTTCCTAGGTTAAAAAGAGAGTTACCTGTATTACCTTTGGAGAGTCTTTCTGAATCTTTAGAAAAGCCCTGCTTTTTGAAATTTGCATTTGAAAGGGTGGGAAGGCATACAGAAACATCCCAGTCCATGTGAATGAAAAGGCATCCATCTTCCAGGCCTCTGTGCACAGAGCTCTGTCCCCACTACATTTCCTACATGAATTCTCCAAACCTGGAATCATCTAGACTTGAAAGGACAGATCTCACTCTTGTCACTGTTTGCTGCAGTGGGACCACTACTGGCTACAAGTACAAGAACTATTTGGATCACCTTCTGCAGGTTCTGAATCAGAAGATTTTAAGGTCCTCTTTACTGGGTGAGGAGGGGGACAACTAGTGAAGGACTTGAGACTGGTGTAACACTGATGCAACATAGTGGGTTACTGGGCCCACCAGGACAAACTATGGCAGGGGAGCCAACTCAGAGATCGTACATGCCAGAAATGTCAGCTTTGAGTAGACAGGTATCAGAAAGAATAAACTGGCACTACCTAATGATGAGAAAACACCAGAGGATAGATGGCAGAGGGGCCAGCACCACATCAAAAGGAATCGGTATAGTTTGTGGTAGGACCTGTGATGGAGCTACCAGAATCAGTGAAACAAGAGCAGGAGTAAAGACAGTACTAGGATAACAGGGGGGAAAAAACAGATCCTTAATACCCTGAATTTAAAGAGACAGGTATACAGATTAGGGATAAGTGAAGATCCAAATGACAAATACCCTCAGCACACTCATCATCATTTCCCATTTTCTACCAGAGGTCAGGGTGTTGTGTCAACTGTTGCCATCTCTGTTAACTCAGTGCCACTTTCCTACCTTCTTTAATAGTCATGCCTGGCTGTAATAGGTCTTCCCTTACACAATCCATGCACATCTTTGCTGGATACCCTCATATCTACTTGCCTTTTTTCTCATATGTCCCAGTACTTCATCAAAATTTTCTTCTGCTTTCCTGCACATGTGCCCAAACCACTAAAATCTGTTCTATTGACCTTCTCTGCAAATGCAGCTACTTGTGGTTCTGCTCTGATGTCCTTTTTTCTCAGTCTGTCCCACAGTGTGCATCCAACCACCAATCTCAGGCACTTCATCTCCATCACCTCTAGCTTCCTCAACTGCTATGCAGTCACTACCAAGATTTCTGTACCATATAGTAGTGCTTACTCTTCAGCTTCTTTGGCATTCTTCTGTCACACACTACCTGGGACACTGTGCCAGTTGGCTGCAGCCCCTCAGACTCTAGCTCTGACCTCCTCATTCAGACTTTCAACCACTCCTCCCAGCTACTTGAAATTATTAACCTGTTTCACTTTCTTCTCTTCCATCGCAATTCTCAGCTTCTTTTGGTTACCCCATTTTCTGCCATTACAAATGTCTTATCTGTACTCCGCTTCATTCAGTGAGCCTTCAAATTTGCATTCCATTCTCCTAGCATTTGCTGAAGTTGTTGTTCAGAGTCTACTTGTAATCCCATATGTTCTACATCCAGCAACTGTGCTGATCTATCCCCCCTCTACCAGTTTGCTAATTTAGTCCATCAACACTATGAGCATCAGTGGGCTCAAAGCTGAACCATGAGGCACATCCACTCCCACTAGGAACCCCTTTGCGAATCTGAACACTGTTTATACTTATGTAATTGGTTCCTTGTAATCACCCTGAACTAATTCTTCCAATGTTTCTGGGACTTCAAATCATCACATGACTGCCCAAATCAGCCTTCTTGTGTCCTTAGCATGTGCTGTCTCCAAATCTAGGAAAGTCCAGCTGTACTGTTTCCTCCTCATTAGCTATATGTCTTACTGAAAGCATTCAGCCGGTTGTGCGACATCCTGATCTGAATCTGAAATGCTCATCTCAAATCTCGCTTTATTTATTTAAATTTGTTTACCGGGAAATTCCGACTGGACGCAGGTCCTTTTTCAGTGGATGCCCGGGAAGAAAAGCTCCACAGCACATACATAATAAATAGAGATACAAAGTTGAAGTAATAAGAAACATTACTGGTTATTGGCATTAATAGAGTAACTAGATATAGATTATAAACAGTTTATACAATAAATATTGCAAGTTAAGACAGTTTATTGCTGTTTACAATAAAAGTCGTAGCAAAGTTGTCAGATTATTTTTAAAGTACGTAAAGTCAACTAGCTTATTCTGACTGTGGTTAGTAGTCGCGGTAGTATAGTTGGGTTAAGAGTCTAGGTGTGGGGGGGGGATAGGGGTGGAGGCGTTAGTCTGGATTAAAGCAAGGACAAAGCCAGTGCAAATTTAAGTGGGATTTGAGTGCAGTCTTGTGCTACAATGCCTTCTACTACTATGCATATTTGTTCATCAATCACCCTCTCCAGAACTTTCACACAATGACAAATCTGATACCTTTACATTCCCACAGCTGTAAAGGTCCCCTTTGCTCCTGCACACTGGCAGTAGCATGCTTACTCTCCAGTCATCTGAATACACCTTTTTTCTCTCTCCATACTGCTACGAGTACCCTCAGGAGCCATTTTTCCCCTAAATCAGCCAACATCTTGATCATATCTGCTGTGGACCTCATCTGAGCTTGCCGGTTTCCCAGACTTCATTTTCCATAGTACTCTTCTTACTTTTTCTAGGGTGAGCTCCTCCTCTTCTGTAATTGTAGGCCATGTATGGGGTAGTACAGCGTCTTCAGTGTTTTCTTCATTCAGAAGCTGCTGGAAGTACTCCTTCCAACTGCCACCGATTGTCCTGTGAACTGGTGAGCAGGTTGTTGCTGCATCCCTCATGAAGGGTGTCTAATGAACATTGTCTTTATCTTTCTGTCTTTGCCTTACAATCAGACAATGTTTCTTTGTGAAATCTACCGAGTCATCTTCTAGAAGCTTACAACAGTTCCTCAGATCCCTTGTTGTTCTCTACTGCAACTGCTCTCTCAGACTCTGTTATCCAACCTCTTTTCCTTCTTAGCCTGGTCTGTCTTTTGAATCTCCCACTTTTTCCTGATGATCTCATTTTTTTTTTATGACTTCTTCATTCCAACACCAGCTTTCCTTACTTACCTTATTTTCACACCTGGCTCGGCCACATATCTGCTCAACAGTCCTCAAACATGCTGTTTTTTGCGGCACTACCAATCTTATTTCCTCTTCTATAGTGATGGAGCCTGGAGTATTTCCTTGAACTCCAGTGCTCTCTCTCTCTCTCTCTCTCTCTGATCAATTTCCAGATCTTCAGACTTTCTGTCTGCTGCAATGGATTGTGGCAACCAGTGGTTTATGCTGTGGGCCAAATGCTTCACCACGGATGACTCTACAATCACTGATTCTACCTCAGTGCTCTTTCCTTACAAGGTGGAAGTCTACCAGAGTTGCATGTTGGCAATTTTTGTATGTGATTCATGACTTTCTCTTGCTGAACCATGTGTTGGCCACCATCAGGCCATTTGCTAGAAAGTCTAGAATGTCCTCTGCTTTATTCCTGTTGCTCCACCCATGTGGACTAGTCAGTCCTCATATGCTGGTCTGTTCCAATACGTGCATTCAGGTTCCGTATTTGAACACCAACTGAAGCAGTTCTGTTTAAACTACAAAGTCCTGCAACTGCTGCCTGAATACACTCTTTTCCTCAGTAGCTCAACCCTGATGCGAGGCACAGGCTTAGATTGCAAATAGTGTTTTATCCTTAGACAGATTACCAAGAGTCTGTCACCAAACAGTTAAACTACAAATTCTGGGCCAGAAACCAGTCCTCTTGTGGTAGATAGGCAACCTAGTGCTTACCACTGTGGTTCATACAGGCTACCTTGATCTGACCAAGGCCTTTGATACCATCCCCCACTCAGGAATCATAGAAAATCTCACTAAGCTAGGCATCAACCCCTGTATCACTAGGTGGGTTGCAAACTGGCTCATAGATAGCACCGACAGTGTCAAAGTAGCTGACTCCAAGTCAGACTGCCGACCAGTCACGAGTGGAGTCCCACAGGGATCAGGTCCTGGGTCCTGTCCGGTATCTACGTCTCAGAAGTCCAGGCCAACACGAAGGGACTATGACAAAGTTCGCAGACGACTAAGTTGGGAGCCATTATTAACTCCCAAAGTGATGCTGACATCCTATAGAAAGGCCTCACTGAGACCAACGACTGGTGTCAGAACCATGGCCTTAAACTCAATGCAAAAAATGGGTCGTCATCCCCTTTGGGAAAAACCCAGTTCCCATGAATTACCACATTGATGGTAGTCCAGTGAACACAAAAGGCATTATAAGAGATCTGGAAACACAGGGTGACAGCAACCTCTCTTTTGACCACCACATTGCCACTGTGGTCAGAAAGTCTTTATGTGGCACATCTCATTACTAAGGGTTTTGCATCCAGGAAGAAAGAGGTCATTGTCTCCCCTCTATTCTTCCCTCATTAGGCCATAGAGTACAATGCCCCATTTGGCATGTACCTCACTAGACACCTGCAACAACCGGACAGGCCGCAAAAGTACCTCAACAAGAGGATCCTAGGCCTTAAATACTTGTCCTATATGGACAGACTCAAAAAAAATCCAACTACTCTCTGTCTCATATCGCCTACTTAGAGGCGATCTCTGCTTGACTTACAAAGCCATGTTTGACCCAGCTCTGTTAGAAATGCTACATCTAAAGAAATCCCAATCCCTCCACACCACACACTCCAGAGACCTCAACCTCATTATCGCAATCAACAGAACGTGCTGGAGGGACAGGTTCATAACCCAGAGACCGCCCATGCTATGGAATAGACTTCCATACATGTCAAACAGAGCACCACAATGACCCTCTTCAAGAGAGATCTTGATGAGTGGATAGGAAATAGAAAATTCACCCCAGAGATCACTCCAGTGGTTCTACTCGACAGAAGCACTGGGAACTAAGGTCGGGTGCCATGATGTCAGGGTAATCCTATGGGCTAGGCTTTTAAAGGCTCCAGGGCCATTAGCCAAGTACACACCTATGAACCTATAATTCTGATATCTCTCACTCATCTGAAGCCTTTTCCTTACCACAATGCTCGCACCATTTGTAGTCTGGCATCCTCCTCCAAAATAGCAGACTCACAATCCCAAGCAAAGTGACTTTTCTGCGCTGTCCTTCCATCTCGTCTACTGGATACAGAGGATGTCCAGCCTCCTCCCTGCCATCCTGACATCCACTTCAAAACTCCATCTCGTCAGTGAACCTATACTGACTGTAGGAATCTTTATTTCATGTTTAACAGGTTGATTGACTTTACATCAAGCTTTCCATTAACATAGCTAACCCAAGTTAGGTAACTGGACACTGGCCAGCAGCTTACTGATCCAGGGATGCTGGGATATGCGGACACACAGACTCCTTCCACAATTAGCAGTGGTCCCTAGCATAGTTCGGGGTAGGCCAGGTCTTCCACCCACTTATCACTGGCAAACACCAATGCCAATTTTTTGGCAAAAGTAGTTAACTCAACCCAAATCACCTAGAGACAATTTTTAAACCTCTGAGTAGCTCCAAACTTTTCATAATCTACAGCTACAATCAACAGGGACTACCTTATAAATCTAGGCATCACACCTTCTGATAATAAAGTAATCTGTCATGAGCAGCGATTAAGTAGTTAAAATGCAGGTGTGATTTTTTTTATATCATCTCCTGACATTTGTCCTGTATCCTTGATGTTCAACTTGGGACAGAGCAGGGATAGGGCTGGTTGAAGCAAGATGGGGTGGGTGTACCAAGAAGAGCCACTAAGATTAAGAAAACCACAGTATTAAGAACAAATACATGCTTGTATTAACTCTGCTTCTTTGTGGCAAGCCGTTCCTATACATAAGTAGAGGGATGTCAGAATAAAACAGATGCTTCTCCAACTTTTCCCTAATCTTTCTTAATGCAGAGTTATGCAATTCCTCACCCTTGTTCTCTAGCTTATTCGATAAAAAATGGGCAGCTTGGTTAGGTCTAAGATGGCGTCAAACTCTTCCTTCTCAACTGCTCCTACCACCTAATACTCCCAATAACTACCTTCCCCAACTTGCAGCACCTACTCTGTTGCTCTTAGAATACTTGTACTCTGAAATCCCCACCAAATACCATATAAAAAGCTTGCAAAGGTAAAAGCACCTTTGGTAGAATGATCTCTAACAGGTCTTTGAAACAACTTCTTAGCAGTTAAAGCAACTGACTACTCTTCCCCTATAATCTGCTTTTTTGCTACCCAGTTTTTGTTTTTTCCTGAATACTCCCACCTACTAAACTGACATCAGGTAGGCTTACATAAATAAGGCCATTATATTGGGTTCAATGCCTGTTGCAATGACATCAGACGTACAATTTGGTGTCTGACAAGTATCAGAGGGACTAATGTCTATGGACAGGTGTCACACACAAGTGAGACTGGGATGTGACATCAGGTAAGAGAGCCTCCAGTTTCCTAATGGCTGCTGTCAGCCTACTGATCATTTTCCAGATGGACAAGGGTTTGCAGGCTATATGTGGAGGAAAATCAGCATGGGCAACCACAGAAGGTCCAGATGCCAATAGCAAGCCCTGGTGAAAAAATGGCTTAGGTCTGCCATGAAAAGTTGTCATAACATGGGCAGAGAATCACCACAAGGTGAGGACGAGCTGCCATACTGTGGGCAGAGGGCTCAATCACCACAAGATGAACAGATTTTCTAACATGAGCAGAGGGCTCAATCACAAGAAGAGTGGGAGCTTGGATTTTGAGGGCTCAATCACAAGAAGTGTAGGGGCCTGGTTTTAGATATTTCACCTTGCTTCACTACATTATATAATCCCTTAAAATTTTCAGGAAAGGAACATGTTGGCCCATAACTCTTCTTGACATATTTATAACTCTTGTAACAGGATTCCTGAATTACAGGCACAACATATACAAAAACAAATTGGCAACAAAGGGAAGATGGCAAACTGGGCTGGTAATGTATAATTTCATGAAATGAATAAGGACAATGTACGAACTTATGAAGTAACTTCCAAATCTAAGATTTACAACCCCAGTGATATTACTGTAACTAAAACATTATCAGCAAAAATGGCAAACAGAAGTCAAGTGCTGGTAGAACTGAAGTTGTATTTAGCCAATATGCATGGGACGAGAAAAAATACAAGTTTGTAGAGATGTAGTCTTTCTAATCCGCCCCTCCTTCCTATTTTTACTATGTTTAAGCTTTGCCTGCAGTCAGATATACATATGTTGTTAAAAGCAAGGAAAAAAAATGGGTTTCCTAATTTCAGTTTGGAAGACAGCAAGGTTTTGGGTGACCTCTCTTTCAAATAAAAAATATAAGTAATAACTAAACCCAATAAAGGGAGGGGTGGGAGGTGGTAATTATGGACTCATTTACAGTGATAAAATGTTTAATTTATTATATGATTATTCGCTTATGTAGTGGAACAAAATAAGAAGTTATGTACCTACCATAACGTTCCATGTTAGTGGTGGTCTTCTCACCTTCTTTCTTGCTGGAAGGGGTTCAGAGACACTCCTTGGCTCCGACTCGGCAATCTACTAAAGCTCGAGAGCTATTTACTGGCTCGAGGCCCTCCCTATATCCCGCAATGCTAGGCGTCAGATCCCCAGATCTCATTTGGCAGAGCTAATACCAAGGAAAGATTCAAGGACACCTGTCCAACCACAAGGAAAACTATAGTACAAAGACAGAGGAGGACACAATGTACATCAGAGTTGTCCAAAGGAAGAAGGCCCCAAAAGTGGACTCTTCTCGGTCTGTCCAGGCTAGGGGGATGGAGGGTGGGACACAAGAAAGAAGCGAGAAGAAGACAACTAACATGGAACGTTATGGTAGGTACATAACTTCCTAATGTTAAGTTGTCTATCTTGCCTTCATTCTTGCTGGATGGGACAGCGTCCCTAGCACCTTAGACCTGGGTGGCTCATCGGAACAGACTCTTGAGCACAGTGGAACCAAACTCAGCTCTATTCCTAGAGGCCACATCCAACTTATAATGCGAAATGAATGTATAAGGAGTGGCCCAAGTGGCTGCAGCACAAATAGATTCCACTGGTAGTCTTGCTTGAAAGGCTACAGATGTAACTAACGCTCTGGTGGAATGACCTTTAGGTTTAGCAGGGAGTTGTTTATGTCTGAGTTGATAAATCAAGGTAATAATAGAGGACAACCACCTGGATAAGGTTACTTTGGAAACTGGCCATCCTTGTTTGCCCTCAGCATAGGATAAGAAGAGTTGGTCTGATTTCCTTATTTGCTTAGTCCTGTTCCAAGTAGAAACGTAATTGCCTGTGAACATCCAAGTTCAAAAGCAAATTTTGTTCGGCTTTGTTCGAATAGTTAGGAAAAAAAGACAGGCAGATCAATAGTCTGATCCAGATTTGTTTCAGAGGGTATCTTGGCTAAAAACGAAGGATTAGGCCTAAGTGAAACTCTGTCCTTATGAAACACAAGATAAGGAGGATGAATACAGAGGGCTTGAAGTTCTGAAACTCTCCTAGCTGATGTGATGGCTACCAAAAAGAGAGTCTTCCAGGAGAGCAATTTTAAGGAACAGGAAGCCACTGGTTCAAAGGGGGGAGGAGAATCAAGGAAGCTAATATCAAGTTCAAGTCCCGCAGCGGATCTCTGACCGGGGGCCTAAGCAACAAAGTTCCTTTAAGAAAGGCCTTGCAAAGTTTGTGGGACATGATGCTGGTTTAACAGGCTAGCATGGAAATTTGCAATAGCAGCTAATTGGACTCTAATGGTGGCAGAAGAGGAACCAGCTTGAAAGAGCTCTGCTAAAAAATCTAAAACATGATGGACAGGGGCTGTAAAAGGGTCAATATTCCTAGCCTCTGCCCAGAAGGAGAAACGTTTCCACCTACTAGCATAAGTCTTCCTGGTGGCAGATTTGTGCGAAGAAAGGATGATTTCACGCACCGGCTGAGAAATTAGCGGAAGCCTGGCTAAAGTTGGAAGTGGAGCAACCAAGCTGTAAGGTTGAGAGACTGAAGGGACTGGTGCAGCCCGCCCGACTGATGGACCAAGAGGTCTGGCACTAGGTCCAGATTCCACGGCTGCTCCAGCAGGTGCCAATGCAGGAACGGGAACCAAATTTGTCGAGGCCAGTAAGGGGCAATGAGGATCATCTTGGATCCCAAAGCGGTTGCTTTCTGAATTAGCTTGGGAATTAGGGGAAAAGGTGGAAATGCGTACAGAAGACCCCGGGGCCAATCGTGAACTAGAGCGTCTCTGGGGGAGTGGCCAGGAAGGGGGAAGAGAGTGAAGAAGTCGTCGCACTTGCTGTTGAGAGGGGTTGCAAAAAGGTCGCAGCAAGGTTGACCCCATCTGCGGAAGATTTTGTCCGCTACTGATGGATTGAGAGACCACTCGTGAGGCATGAGAATAGCTCTGCTTAGCCTGTCCGCCATGACGTTGGACCTCCCGGGGATGTGCATTGCTATCAGAAACCGTTGAGAGAAGATCACCCACTGCCAGAGTCTGAGTGGTTCTCGACATAAGGGATAGGACTTGGTTCCGCCCTGCTTGTTGATGTACCACACTATAGACATATTGTCTGTCTGAACTGCAATAGTCCCGGTGGGTACAGAGTCCTGAAGAGCTTGCAACGCCACCGCTCTCATCTCCAAGACATTTATGTGCAGATGGTACTCTAGAGGTTGCCAGGTGCCTTGGACAGTCCTGCCCTGAAAATGCCCCCCCACCCGATCAGGGAGGCATCCATGGTCACTGTGGCAACAGGAGGAGGAAGAACACATGGTCTGCCCTGGAGTATCAGAGGGGAGACCATCCACCAAGCCAGGTGGTCTTTGCATGATTGAGTGATTATTATCTTGTGAGACATTGGAAGCTGTTGAAAGAACCATTGAATAAAAAGCATCCACTGAAGAAGCCGCATGTGAAAACGAGCCAGGGGAACTAGTATGATTGCTGCTACCATGAGACCCAAGGTCTTTAGTACAACTCTGGCCTGAATCCTGTTGCACTGTAGTAAGACTTGCACATGTAGGTGGATTTCTGAAACTCTGTCGAGAGGAAGCCTTGCAGATAGAACTTTTGAATTTAAGCTTGCGCCTATAAAGATTATAGACTGAGAAGGCGACAATGCAGACTTTTCGAAATTTATTAATATACCTAGCTCGGAGCAAGTTTGGATGGTATAATCTCTGGCTTGCAGTAGCTGATGCCTGGTGGGAGCAGTGAGGAACCAGTCGTCGAGATAGAGAAACACCTGGAATCCTCACCGTCTCAGGTGAGACGTAACCACTGCCATGCATTTGGTGAACACCCTGGGGGCTGTGGTGAGATCAAAGGGCAGGGCCCTGAATTGATAGTGACTGGCTCCCAGCCGGAAGTGGAGAAACCTTCTGGAGCGCCTGTTCATTTTGATATGGTAGTACGCATCCTGAAGGTCTATAGAGCACATCCAATTTTCCTGACCCAGAAAGGGTAGAATGGACTGGAGCGTGACCATCCGGAACTTTGTTCTTTGAACAGACTTGTTTAGCCTGCTGAGATCCAAAATGGGTCTCCAGTCCCCTGTCTTTTTTGGCACCAAAAAGAACTTGGAGTAGATTCCGGATCCTTGCTGGTCTGCTGGGACTGGCTGGATGACCCGTTTGTCTAGCAGTTTTGAAATTTCTAGCACTGCCTGTTCCCTTAGACTGGGTGGAACATCTGGAAGGGACTTGGTTGTTCGTACTGGGGTGTGGACAAAGGGGATCTTGTAACCCTCGGATATGATGGACCGTACCCATTTGTCTTGTGTGAGGAATTGCCAGGCTTCTGGATACAGTGACAATCTTCCCCTGACTGCCCAAGGCAGACAGTCGGGCAGCCCCTCAGGGGTGCTGAAAGGGTTTGTCAGAGAACGATTCTCTGCTACCCTGATTTTGCAGGCCCCCTCTGCTCCTCGGGCGGCATCTATTATTGTTCCCTCCCCTGTCCCTGGAGGGAAACTCACCATGTGTGTCAGGCATGACTCCCTAGGGTTTCCGAAACCACATTTTTTCCACTCTTCTGACCCTTGAGGGTGTGGTCTAGAGGGAGTGGAAAAACTGACTCCCATGGCAGAGAGAGTCTTGCCTTCCTGCTCACCACTGGTAAGGGTATCTTTCACCTGTGGTCCAAACAGAGCCAAACCATCGAAGGGGGTATTCGTGAAGAACGCCTTAAAGGGGTCAGCAAACTTGCATAACTGCATCCAGGCATGTCTTCTCAAAGCCACGCCTGTACCTGCGGCCCTACTAGCCCCATCAGCTGCATAAGAAATGAGCCGCATGGAGGAGTTGACGATAGAATTAAGGGTCGCCAGCTGGGAGTTAATCTTATCTTGAGCCCCCGCAGCTGATGGATCCTGAAGGGTATCACCCAGTTCCTTGAGAAGATCCCTTTGTAGACGGATGAAATGGCAAAGATAATTCAGCGACCGCATAGAAAAGGTTGCTGAGGAAAACACTTGCTTCCCGTACCTGTCCATTGTCCTAGATTCTTTATTAGGTGGATGGACAGGCACCGAAGGGTCAGCCAGCTCCTTCTTTGTTGCTGCTGCAATCACCATGGCATCAACAGGGACACCCCTTGTCAAAAATTGCTTGTTGGGTGGGGCTGTAATAAATTTAGTGGGCCTACGGGGAGTTGGTTCCACTGTGTCCGGGGCTGACCATGCCTTTCGAGCCACCACTTCCATTAGCGGGTCGAAAGGTGGAGACACCCAGGAGGTGGAAGGGCGAGAACCAAACGCGTCCAAGTAGACAGACTCGTCCTCCGAAGGGTTAAGGGCAGTCCAGTTCCCCCTCTGCTTAAAGATCTCTAGGATGTCTGAAAAGGAGACATCCTCAGAGGGGGATCTTGGGGACCCTTCCGAATCCTCCAAGTCGGTATCAGACGTGACTGACTCGGGGGAGTCGACATGTTTCCTCCTACATTTTCTCTTCCGGGGGGCTCCTCCGAAGGATCGGGGGAGGCCTCGGAAGAGGGAGACATGCCCAATGGGGCAACCTGGAGCGTTTGCTCTCCACGCTTGGGGTCAGGAGGGTGGACAGAGACTGATGCAAGCACCATGGGGGAGGAGCCGAAGGGGCTGATCGAGGGGCTGACTCAGGAGTCAGCACACTCCTCATGACCTCAAAGGCGCCCCTGTCAAGCAAAGCAGGAGGTCCCCGCTCAGAGGAGACGAGAAACCCTGTCGGCACAGAGAGAGACAGCTCCGAGGCCGAAGTCGGGGCCGAGCTCACCTGCGCCGATGCTCCGAGAGGGAGAACGGGGTCTGACAAGGGTCCAATGCCACTCGCCCCCTCGGAGCCGACAAGGGAGTCTCGGCACCCAGATCCCTCCAAGGACGGAACCAAGGAAGAGATCGGAGCTGAAAGGTGTGGTATCAGTTCCGATGTTACCAAGATTCGAGCCCCAACCAGCTCTGGCTCCGAACACAAGGAGGGAGTCAGAGGAGGAACTGCTGTAGATACCGGGACACCCACAGTCTGTTGAGATGGGCTGGTTAACATTTTGGCCAGGGCCTGCGACTTAAGGAGTCTACTGACCACCCTCTCTAGGTCATGATCAGATAGCCTGGAAGACCGAGATGAGTGGGACCTATGGCTTTTCTCAGATTGGAGTAATGGTGATGTCGGAGCCAAGCGAACCGATTCTAGGGAAGGGGACCTAGAACGTTTTCGGCTTGAAGACGGTTCTGACAGTAAAGTCAGAGCAGACTGAGGTCTAAAGGTGTCTGCTCCAGCCGGAGCCGACGAAGAGGCAGGTGCTCCACCAGGCGACTGCTCCGAACTGGGAGCCGACAGCTTGGAGGGCTTGGAGGATTTACCAGACGAAGGCTTGGTCGGGGATCCTTTTGGCTTAAGTAAGCCTCTCAGGATGAGCTTGTTCCTACGCTCCTGCAGGACTCTTGGGCTGAAGGCAAGACAGACTGAGCAGGAGTCCTGCAGGTGTAGGGGGCCCAAGCAATAAAAGCAAGAAGTGTGACCTTCTGTCAGAGACATCTTCTGACAGCACGAGTCACACTTCTTAAAACCTGAAACTTTGGTATCTTTAGACATGATGGATACCAAAGAAAAAAGTCACTAGTGCTTAAACACACAGAAAAACACACACACATACACACACACACACACACACACACACACACACACACACACACACACACACACACACACACACACTAGTTAAGCTAACAATATTAACAACTACACAGTTAACTATATATAAATATATACAAAAACTACAAGTCTACAAACTGTAATAAAGTAAAAGAGCTAACACTACCCTATTAACACAAGGAAAGGGAGGGGAGATTAGCCACTGAGAAAGGGGAGGGGAGATTAGCCACTGAGAAAAAAAAAAGGGGGGGGGGGACTAACTAAAACAAGTTTCTAACAGGGAATATTATGGAGTAAACAGAGAGTTAACTAACCGGAAAGCTATAAATATAAGATAAGGTTATCGAGAAAGAACTAAAGTTAACTTTTAATATATATATTAGAAGAAAAGATTAATATGACCTGGAGCCAAGTAAATCGCAACCTCGAAGCTGAAGCGGCAAATGAGATCTGGGGATCTGACGCCTAGCATTGTGGGATATAGGGAGGGCCTCGAGCCAGTAAATAGCTCTCAAGCTTTAGTAGATTGCCGAGGATTGGCTCCGAACCCCATCCAGCAAGAATGAAGGCGAGATAGACAACTTAACATTAAGTGTTTTGGCTTCCAATAAAATTGACATTTTTATACAATTTATTTATTAGTCAGTTGACTGACCAAAAACTTAGAGGCAGAAAAGTCCATATATTTTTGTAATTCTTAAAATTCCAAAAAAGAAAAATAATCCTCCATTGTGGCCTATTTCTGCCAGAGGCAATAAAACAACCCCTAGCAATTTACCTGGACAGGAAGATTAAGGATGTTCAGTATACATTTCCGCAGGTCTTTCGTGACTCATGGCATTTCTTAGATTTGCTAAGGAATACTGTGATGTACAACATTTTTATTTTTGCAACAGTTGTTGTGAATAATTTGTTTAGGGTGATACCCAACAAGTTAGGAATGGAATTCTTCTTAGGGACCAGCTTTTTGATTCAAGCCACATGGCTGGAAAAGATATTAATTTAATTTGTAATTTAACGGACATGGTTTTACCTAATAATTATTTCAACTCTGAAGGGGAGCATTTTGGGGACAAGTCTGGTGTGATGATGGGAGCTGCTGTTGCACCAGCATTTGCAAATCTTGCTCTGTCATTGTGAGAAATTATGTTAATTTGTCCATTTTTGTACTAGACATTTGGACAACATTTTTAGATTATGGAAAGGAGATGTGTTGGAGCAGTTTTTTTTTTTTTTTTTTTTTTGGATAATAGAGCTAACATTATTAGTCTTTTTTACCTTTACACGACAAGTACAGGGATTCACTTTTGAATATCTAAATATACAAAGATTAACAGACAACAGTTTGGGTCCACATTATATAGAAAACCTATGTAGTGTATTTTTTTTGTACTGCACAAGTACTCAAGCTTATACTGTGAAACATAACATTGTCAATTGAAAAAGTTACTAGAAAAAGACTTGATTAATCTGTACCCTTTTAATTAAACCTACAAAGAAAACAAATGAGGATTTAAACTATGTTAATTTGTTATGTCTACCTTATTCCATCAATAATGTGGATATACAAGCAATAACTAAAAAGCACTGGAATGTTTTTTTTTTTTCGGGCAGAGGAGGGGCTGACCGACAAAATTGGAAGGATGCCCCGTTTTAGTTATAGGAATGGTATGAATATAAAGGCTCAACTGAGAAATACGACAGTCAATAAAACACACACATTGTTAATGAAGGGTTGTACAAATCTGGTACATGGAAACAGTGTAAGTTTACAAATGTAGGCAATTTTGTCACTTTTGAAGAAAATAATCCTGTTTATTATTGTCAAGTTTGATAAAAATTGAAACACAACAGGAGTGGTGTATTTGGTAACTTGCTGTCATGCTCTGCATTTTATATACGGGAAACTAATAAGACTTTGAAAAAGCATATTTATCAAACACATTTATGTAATAATCAAGAATGCTTCTGTGAATGGTTTGGAAAATCTATTTAAACTGTAATAGTTTTTTGTCCTTATTAGAAAGGGTACAACAGAAATAATGTGGGTGTGACTGGGAAAATGAGCTGTTAACTAAAGAACTATACTGTCAAGTTAACATTAGAATCAAGACCGATGTCCTGGTTTGAATGAACATGTGTCAAGCAGTATTTTAAAACACAAACATAATGAAGTTTATAATTTGCAAACATGTCTTTGGCTTTGGTATTTATCTTCAAATAACGTGTTGTACATAACCACTTGTTTTTGTATGTACTTAAGGGGCTGGGTATTAAGTTTGTAACTGTTCTGAAGAAGGCTTTATTCCTTTTGCAAGATGAACGCACTAAACAATTAAAAGTTTTATAGCAGTCATTTGCTCATTGTTATTTTTGTCTTCATTTTAGTTGTTTTTATGCACATATGCACATTCTGGTGTCCTTGTTTGTCTTTATTGTAACAGGTTTTGAGAAAATTTTGAGTGTGATCATCCGAAGCCTTTGCAAACTTATGGTACACTAAATTTTTAAGGGATTTTCTGAGTTGCATCATCATGGTACTGTTAAATCCTCTATGGATGAGCATAAGCTGTGTCAATAGCATAAGACATGTCTAAATACAGGAGACATTAGCAGGGAGATGTTTTTGCCACAATGGCACTTGTGAAGTTATGAGTGCTGAAAAGTTATGATAAGCTAGGATGCCAAGATGGCTGCACACTGATAAACAGCTTAATTTCAGCTCTTCCAGTGTGAAAAAAGAAATGGAGATAAGGGCCAGTAACTCTGCCAGATGTAGTAAATTCCATTACTGGCTACTACATACACAGCCTTGATGCCCACAAAGAAGAAAATCAAATAGAAAAATTGAAGAAAAAAAAATGACTGAGAAGAATCCTGCAGCTGTTCAGCAAAAAGCAGCTCAAACTCTAACTTTGGTGCAGGACACTGCTTCCAGTAATCTAGAGAAAAAACAAATCAAGTAGGCTCAGGGATGATTAGGATCACATCAAGTCAAATAACAGAAGGCTGGAAAAAATGAAGCTTTGAACAGTTATTCAGATAAACTGATAAAACTGCAAAAATCAAACATAAATGAAGATTTGAAGATATACATAGTTCTGTGTGTTTAAGTTAATGAAGAAAACAAAGAAAATGACGGACGTTCTGTGAAATGCTCGACAGTTGCGAGGTATGCTCCCACAGTACAACAAATCATAAGTGGTAACCATAGCTTTCAAATCTCCATAGTTTTGCAGAACCTCTCTTGTTCATGTTTTCCCTATCCATCTTAAAATGTAAGCTATATCTCAACAGGCGGCCAGCCACTGAACAATACTTCAGCGGCTGGATTTTTCTACTTTTATATGCTGGATTTAAAACATACACGCTGACTGGGGTGCCTAATTGCATGCGTGTTTTTGAAAAGTAATGACCCTTTATTGTGCAATATTAAAGCATGTTTTCATAACAGAGATGTAGAATAATGACAGGCATCACGTGAAACTTCACAGTGGATCACAGAAAATACACAAGAGATACAAGGAAAGTACACTTGTGCCATTCTTTAGTGCAATTTGGTAGAAACATGCTCATGTATACACCCTAAGCAAAGGCACCAACTCCTCTTTGGTCCTCACTCTGTAAAACCTAAGAGGACTGATAGCGCAGGCCAGCGCAGTAATGCTGACATATCCAAAAAATGTAAAAAAAAAAAAAAAGTGAGAAAAGAAAATAACCCCAGTCTCCAATAGTTTAGCCAATACCTCATGCCATTAAAATGAGGGCAGGCAAAAGGGACTTTATAATGCAACACTGATTATTCATACTTAGGAGAGGTCCTGGGGAAGTTGATGGTCAGCTGTGAGGAGCAGGAAAAAGTTTGTCCTCAACTTTAATCCTTTCTTTAGGAAACATTTTTAAGTTCCTCCTCGAGTTTAATCCTTTCTTTAGGAAACATTTTTAAATTCCTCTGTACATGCAGGCCTGCAGGTGTAAGGACACTCAGGATGAGTTAACTGCCATTAAGAAAAAATGTTTCATCGAGATGACCAACATGTACCGAGACAGTGGACTCAAAACACATCAGTGTCACTTTCTGAAGCACAAAGTTAAAGTCTCATGCCAGAGGTACTAGTTTTCCTAGATGCTCTTGTATGTAGAACTCCTGTCAAAAAGTGCTGTACTAATCAGTGTGACATTAATGATGGCTCAAAAGGCAAGAACAGTGAACTATCCTCGCAGCTGACCATAAACTTCCCCAGGACCTCTCCTACAAACTCCCAGAGGTAGAACCTTTACAAGACAAAGTCATCCTGGACACTGTTTCAGAAAAATGCACCTGGAAGCACACCACACTGAAAAGCTCTTACAATTAGCTAGTATGCCTTCTAGCCCCGGAAATTCTGACTTCCTGCAGTATCTGAACTTAATCTGTCACCCTGTCCTTGAATGGTACCAGGTTAAAAAGCCCCCAGTTAAGGTTCCTTTTTCCTAAGATCAAAAGTGTGCAGTGCTAGGAACAGAAAAGAGGCCCTTCCTCGCTAAATGGACCAGAATGAAGAACACAAAGTTGTAGAAGCTAGGATTAACCAGTAGTATATCCTTGCTCCATGGACACTCACTGTCTGCAGAACCCTTGGAATGAGCGGTAAAGGGGGAAAGGCATACAGGTCTCCCTCCCATGTCAGAATGAGAGCATTCATTGCCCAGGCCTGTGTATTGGGAAACCTACAGCACAGGATTTTGAGCTGGTGGTTTTCTTTCAAAGCAAAAAGGTATGCACATTACAGCCCCAGTGCCCTGGAGATGTCCTAAACTATTTAGGGGTCTGCTGTCTATTTCCAGTTATCAATCCATGACTACTTCAGTTTGTCTGCAAGTATACTCTTGGGTGGGAGGAATGCAGACAGACTACAGGTGGAGTGCTAACTGTACTGCTGTATCCAATACCATCAAAGCTGGTCTTTGCTGCTGACAAGAATGTATATCACTCTGTTTTACAGACTACTGTGGCTAAACAAACAAAATGCCCTTAGAACCAGAGACAGGCCTATTACTTCATAACATTTATGTGCTTGTCTTTCATGGAGTCATTCCAAGTTTCACTAACTCTGGGGTATGCAAAGTGCACCCCTCATGCCGGGTATGCAACATGTGTGCTTAGGGTCTCATACACCACTGCATTGCTCTTAATATCTATTTGTATAGCCCAATACAAACTTTTTTTTCTTTACAGCTGAAATGAGTAGAATCCACTAAGAGAAGCGGGGGCAGTACTGTAATCAAAGGCTCCTCAGCTACCACAGGACATTCCTAATGTCCAACTTGCTGGGGGTACCATAATGATAAACGATTGTATAAACAAACCAAGTAATACACATTACCAATGACGCACACATTTGTTAATTACATTATATTCATATGAAATAAAAGCAACTACTACAATATAAAATATACTGACGATTTTAATAGACGTTGACAATTGAAAATTTGAAGAGGTATATTAGCGGGTTTGACTGACAACAAATCATGTAATTAGTGCTTACAATTTCAAAGAAATGGAAGTGAGAAAAGGAACTTGGTAGGGCAGAAAATGTTAATACTGTGAAAAACAAAACACACAAAAAGCAAACAAAAACATAAAAGCAACAAAACAAAAAGGAACAAAATAAATACAACAAAGACAAAATAAACCTTTACAAATGCAAAACAAGTAAAACAAATGCAAAACAAAAATACAAATAAAAATAACATACAAAAACAAAATATGCAAAACAAATAAAAAACCAAAATGCACACTACACACAACACAAAAAGCAAAAACAGCAAAAAACAAAAATCAATACAACCAAACCAATACAAATAAAATTAGAAAAATAAATAAAATAACTATAAATGTAAAACCAAAGCAGCAGTTAGTGATGGAGTATAGCAGATCAAGTAAGCAGGAGCAATCCAGATATAACTAAAACTTTAATCCACAGTATTGCAAGACACGAGTACAATACATAGAAAGTTGCAGTTGATAAGCGCTTTCACCCAAAAATGAGCTTCATCAGATCAAATCACTGCTACCCATAATTCCCTTATATACACATTGTAAAAATACCCAATTAAATTATTCAATCAAACAATCAAACACAATTCATAAAATAGTATAAAACAATTTAAAATCAAACTGGTAAATGCAGAACAAGATATAACATCTTGTATTAATACATATATATACTACACCTAAGTATGCATCATAATATATAGTTACTAAAACCATGTCTATTATCTAAGTAATACAAAATCTATAAAAATGCATGTATATATATATATATATATATATATATATATATATATATATATATATATATAAAACATTAATTTCATGGTGTAGGGCTATAATATGCATACATTGTAATGACAAATCCATTACATAACATACAAGACATAGTGGAATACGAGCCTGATCTATCTAGATTTAACATTGATATTTCTTCTTTTTTTCAGAGCTGGTTTTATAGAAGCTCTTTCATTCAAGCCTGAGCCCCTATCAGCTCTCAGTCTCATAATTTACTTACTTTCTCTATCCTCAGTATGGTTTCTGATGTCACCACCTCTAATGCTAGGTTTTATTTGTTCTAAGGCCCTAAATAGAAAATGGTGTGTATTACCTAGCTCAACCACATGTTTGGCTAAGGCATTGTGTGTATTACCTTTCCTCATGTGGTATATGTGCTCACGTATTCTGTCTTTAAACTGGCGATTAGTCTTGCCAACATAGAAAGCATTGCATATCTGGCATACTGCCAGATATACAATGTTCGTGCTCATACACGTGGCCTCTACCTGAGTCTTAAACTGTATATGAGAATCTGGATGTATAAACACTTTATCATTGTCAGTGTATACACATTGATTACAGTGCCCACATGCCTTAGTGTAATTAAGTCCTATCTGTCGTCCATCCTTCTTAGAATAGCACAATAGCCTCCTAAGATTCAATTTATTCCTGAATAAAAAACGTGGTTCTTCTCCTACCACTTGTCTAATTCCATCATCTGTGCACAATATTGACCAATGCTTGTTGATTATATCTCTAAGAACCATGTAATCATTAGTGTATGGTATCGAGAACTTAACCTCCTTCCTTGTAACTTGTAAGTTCTCATCCCTCTCTGGTCTTGGTCCATAATATGGTGCTGCTTTGCCTTGTCTTAGTTCATTTATATCACTTAATTGGTTATCAATCTCTTTGACACTGTAACCACGTTCTGTCAACCTATCTCTAAGATCATTAATCCCTGTTTCAAAACCTACATTGGTGGCATTAAGTCTAGATATATGCATGCCTTGTCCTCTAATAATGTTCTTGAATATATAATGTGGATGCAAGCTATACCGTGATAATATAGTATTATGGTGACAGGGTTTACGATAGACCCCAGTATTAACTAAGCCATTACCCAGCTTCTCAAAGAATAAATCCAAAAAATCTATTCTATTAGTTGAATAGTTCATTGTAAATACCAAAAAACTAGTTAAATTATTAATCATCTTGAGAAACCTCTTTAACATATTAACGTCCCCTCTCCATAACAGAAAAACATCGTCCACAAATCGTCTGTAGAATACTACAGATTGTTTGTATTCCTCAGTCTTAAATAATACTTCATTCTCCCAATGAGCTAAAAACATATTCGCATAGCTGTTTGCGCATGGCGTACCCATGGCAACCCCAGCTTGCTGTTGAAATATCAAATCATTAAACATAAAAACATTGTTACCCAACACTATATCCACGAAGTGGGTCAATAAATCTATCAAAACTGGTGTGTATGTACTATATTTAGATAGGTCTTTATTCCTCAGTCTTAAATAATACTTCGTTCTCCCAATGAGCTAAAAACATATTCGCATAGTTGTTTGCGCATGGCGTACCCATGGCAACCCCAGCTTGCTGTTGAAATATCAAATCATTAAACATAAAAACATTATTGCCCAACACTATATCCACGAAGTGGGTCAATAAATCTATCAAAACTGGTGTGTATGTACTATATTTAGATAGGTATTCCCTAATATATATAACGCCTATATCATTGGGTAGCACAGTAAATAATGATTGGATATCAAACGTAACCAATATCAACTCATCAATATCCACTATCATACTTATACAATCATATAATTCAAGCAAAAACTGCTTCGAATCTCTAAGTATGATTGAATTATTATTCAACACAGGACGTAGATGTTTTTCAATGTATACAGAGATGTGTTCAGTTATCCAACCCTGTCCAGATACTACTGGTCTCATGGGTGGGTCACTGACACTCTTATGTATCTTGGGAAAACCTTGTATCAAGGGAACCAAGGGGTTTAAAATCCTAAGATATTCAAACAGTTCCTTGTCAATGATACCACCATTAAACATGTCTAATAAAACATTCCCCACATCTGATTTAATCTTATTCACAGCAGCACCATCAATTCTTAAATAGAACTTATCATTCAACAAGTTCAACATAGCTGTATGATAACATGTAGTGTCCATGATTACAACCTGTCCCCCTTTGTCCGCAGGTCTAATGACTATTGTTTCATTCATCTGTAAATTCCGTAAGCTTTCCCTCTCCTTTCTACTGAGATTGTCCCTTCTCTTACTGTGTATATTGCCACTACAGTATTTGTGCAGCTCATCTTCTGTTAACTTTAAATAGGCCTCAACAAGTGGATGATGTATGGGTGTAAAACTACTTAACTTTTTGAACACTAGTGATGTTTCCCTTCCAACTTCAGTGGTTTCAGCATTATTCTGAAATAACAGTTTCAACATTAAGTTCCGACAGAACATCCTCGTATCCAATATCATATCAGCTAAATTGCTATGTCCACTGGGGATAAAACTGAGTCCTTTGTTCAATAAGTTTATCTCATGGTATGTTAACTCATAACTAGATATATTACAGACCAATGAGTTATCACTATAGGTGCTATCATTTATCAAGGGTGTATCTGTTGGACTCACTGTCCTAACTTGTTCCTCCACATTTTCTTTATAGTGTGTTGTGGTTGGAATTCCTCTGAGACCTTCCTTTTCTGTCGCCCTCTGCTTAAGGACCGTCCCCTCTTCATCCCTCTGTCCTTCCTCACGGGTAAGGGAAAAGGAATCTCTTCACTGGCTGTATCACTCATATTCATGTTTTTATTCATTAATTTAGGTCTGACAACCCTATCATTGGCTGTCTTGTCCTGATTCACCACCTTATTCACAACCTGTACTTTAGGGTATAAATTCATCTCTGTAGATTCAATATGTACAACTCCCTGTACTGTTGTATCATTAATGTTACCTATATCATTATCAGCATGTATGATACTGATCACATCCTCAGTATCTACGGACACATCAGTTAACCTATTCGATGCTCTATTTGATAGAGCATCAACATCGGGAAACACCTCATGTACTCTATCCTGAACAGTAACATTTCCTTTTAAAACAGAGACAGATTCCATACCCTTATTCGTAGAAAGATTTGTTCTATTAACATGGACAGATTGACTATCATTAACTTCCCTATACACATTCTGTCCATTGCTTCTATCAATAACATCAACGCCCTCTCTGTCACCATATCTATCGCCATGTCTAGGCCATACAAAGACATGACCCAAGGAAAAATCCTTGTGGTCACGTCTAATCTTATTCTGCTTCTGTTGGAGAAGCTTACGTTCTAGCGCCGAAACGCCGTCCAGTAAACTCTCAAACAGAGGCATAGTCAGTGTATCAGAAAACATACTAAAAATGTCCGATCTTTGTTTCTTTATACTCTTTATCAAATCGTCCTCCTCAGGCAAAAAATAGTCTATCAGTAGTTGCACGTATTGCCTACTGACCTCCAAATTAATTTGCTGCCATTTCGTCATCAGTTCCGGATGTTGTTCCCCCTGGTTCGGCATATTGAAGACGCGAAGTCCTCTTGGCACTATCCGCTGGTCCAAGCAATATTGAAAGTGCATCCGTTGCGTCTGTAATCTCTTCAAACGACCAAAATCCTTCTCTATCTTGTCCAACATGTGTTGCAGTCTCTCCAAATCCATTGTCGGCGCATTGTCGTCATCATTGTGCGACACGTTAGTCAGCTGCCAAGATGCAGCTCTCGAACATTGCAGCTGCTGTTCAAATCTTTTTACCAATAGAGCTGATGAGCCCAGGTCTACACCCCGGGGCTCATAATCAAGCTCAATGTCAATTTCGCTTAATTCTCTCTGCATCTCGTATGTATACTATATATGTATACGATGTATACGTAGTTCAGTTAGGAACACTGGCTGATCTGCTTCTATTAAGGCAAAGAATCAATAAAAAGCATAAATAAACGTACCAAAGGTTGCCTTATATAGAAAAAATACTCCAAGTCACTCATAAATACTTATAAATGTAAAACCAAAGCAGCAGTTAGTGATGGAGTATAGCAGATCAAGTAAGCAGGACCAATCCAGATATAACTAAAACTTTAATCCACAGTATTGCAAGACACGAGTACAATACATAGTAAGTTGCAGTTGATAAGCGCTTTCACCCAAAAATGAGCTTCATCAGATCAAATCACTGCTACCCATAATTCCCTTATATACACATTGTAAAAATACCCAATTAAATTATTCAATCAAACAATCAAACACAATTCATAAAATAGTATAATACAATTTAAAATCAAACTGGTAAATACAGAACAAGATATAACATCTTGTATTAATACGTATATATACTACACCTAAGTATGCATCATAATATATAGTTACTAAAACCATGTCTATTATCTAAGTAAAACAAAATCTATAAAAATGCACGTATATATATATATATATATATATATATATATATATATATATATATATATATATATATATATATATATATATATATATATATATATATATATATATATATAACATTAATTTCATGGTGTAGGGCTATAATATGCATACATTGTAATGACAAATCCATTACATAACATACAAGACATAGTGGAATACGAGCCTGATCTATGGCCTAGACATGGCGATAGATATGGTGACAGAGAGGGCGTTGATGTTACTGATAGAAGCAATGGACAGAATGTGTATAGGGAAGTTAATGATAGTCAATCTGTCCATGTTAATAGAACAAATCTTTCTATGAATAAGGGTATGGAATCTGTCTCTGTTTTAAAAGGAAATGTTACTGTTCAGGATAGAGTACATGAGGTGTTTCCCGATGCTGATGCTCTATCAAATAGAGCATCGAATAGGTTAACTGATGTGTCCGTAGATACTGAGGATGTGATCAGTATCATACATGCTGATAATGATATAGGTAACATTAATGATACAACAGTACAGGGAGTTGTACATATTGAATCTACAGAGATGAATTTATACCCTAAAGTACAGGTTGTGAATAAGGTGGTGAATCAGGACAAGACAGCCAATGATAGGGTTGTCAGACCTAAATTAATGAATAAAAACATGAATATGAGTGATACAGCCAGTGGAGAGATTCCTTTTCCCTTACCCGTGAGGAAGGACAGAGGGATGAAGAGGGGACGGTCCTTAAGCAGAGGGCGACAGAAAAGGAAGGTCTCAGAGGAATTCCAACCACAACACACTATAAAAAAAATGTGGAGGAACAAGTTAGGACAGTGAGTCCAACAGATACACCCTTGATAAATGATAGCACCTATAGTGATAACTCATTGGTCTGTAATATATCTAGTTATGAGTTAACATACCGTGAGATAAACTTATTGAACAAAGGACTCAGTTTTATCCCCAGTGGACATAGCAATTTAGCTGATATGATATTGGATACGAGGATGTTCTGTCGGAACTTAATGTTGAAACTTATTTCAGAATAATGCTGAAACCACTGAAGTTGGAAGGGAAACATCATTAGTGTTCAAAAAGTTAAGTAGTTTTACACCCATACATCATCCACTTGTTGAGGCCTATTTAAAGTTAACAGAAGATGAGCTGCACAAATACTATAGTGGCAATATACACAGTAAGAGAAGGGACAATCTCAGTAGAAAGGAGAGGGAAAGCTTACGGAATTTACAGATGAATGAAACAATAGTCATTAGACCTGCGGACAAAGGGGGACAGGTTGTAATCATGGACACTACATGTTATCATACAGCTATGTTGAACTTGTTGAATGATAAGTTCTATTTAAGAATTGATGGTGCTGCTGTGAATAAGATTAAATCAGATGTGGGGAATGTTTTATTAGACATGTTTAATGGTGGTATCATTGACAAGGAACTGTTTGAATATCTTAGGATTTTAAACCCCTTGGTTCCCTTGATACAAGGTTTTCCCAAGATACATAAGAGTGTCAGTGACCCACCCATGAGACCAGTAGTATCTGGACAGGGTTGGATAACTGAACACATCTCTGTATACATTGAAAAACATCTACGTCCTGTGTTGAATAATAATTCAATCATACTTAGAGATTCGAAGCAGTTTTTGCTTGAATTATATGATTGTATAAGTATGATAGTGGATATTGATGAGTTGATATTGGTTACGTTTGATATCCAATCATTATTTACTGTGCTACCCAATGATATAGGCGTTATATATATTAGGGAATACCTATCTAAATATAGTACATACACACCAGTTTTGATAGATTTATTGACCCACTTCGTGGATATAGTGTTGGGTAATAATGTTTTTATGTTTAATGATTTGATATTTCAACAGCAAGCTGGGGTTGCCATGGATACGCCATGCGCAAACAGCTATGTGAATATGTTTTTAGCTCATTGGGAGAACAAAGTATTATTTAAGACTGAGGAATACAAACAATCTGTAGTATTCTACAGACGATTTGTGGACGATGTTTTTCTATTATGGAGAGGGGACGTTAATATGTTAAAGAGGTTTCTCAAGATGATTAATAATTTAACTAGTTTTTTGGTATTTACAATGAACTATTCAACTAATAGAATAGATTTTTTGGATTTATTCATTGAGAAGCTGGGTAATGGCTTAGTTAATACTGGGGTCTATCGTAAACCCTGTCACCATAATACTATATTATCACAGTATAGCTTGCATCCACATTATATATTCAAGAACATTATTAGAGGACAAGGCATGCATATATCTAGACTTAATGCCACCAACGTAGGTTTTGAAACAGGGATTAATGATCTTAGAGATAGGTTGACAGAACGTGGTTACAGTGTCAAAGAGATTGACAATCAATTAAGTGATATAAATGAACTTAGACAAGGCAGAGCAGCACCATATTATGGACCAAGATCAGTGAGGGCTGAGAACTTACAAGTTACAAAGAAAGAGGTTAAGTTCTCGATACCATATACCAATGACTATATGGTTCTTAGAGATATAATCAACAAGCATTGGTCAATATTGTGCACAGATGATGGAATTAGACAAGTGGTAGGAGAAGAACCACGTTTTTTATTCAGGAATAAATTGAATCTTAGGAGGCTATTGTGCTATTCTAAGAAGGATGGACGACAGATAGGACTTAATTACACTAAGGCATGTGGGCACTGTAATCAATGTGTATACATTGACAATGATAAAGTGTTTATACATCCAGATTCTCATATACAGTTTAAGACTCAGATAGAGGCCACGTGTAAGAGCACGAACATTGTATATCTGGCAGTATGCCAGATATGCAATGCTTTCTATGTTGGCAAGACAAATCGCCAGTTTAAAGACAGAATACGTGAGCATATATACCACATGAGGAAAGGCAATACACACAATGCCTTAGCTAAACATGTTGTTGAGCTAGGTAATACACATCATTTTCTATTTAGGGTCTTAGAACAAATAAAACCTAGTATTAGAGGTGGTGACATCAGAAACCATACTGAGGATAGAGAAAGTAAGTGGATTATGAGACTGAGAGCTGATAGGGGCTCAGGCTTGAATGAAAGAGCCTCTATAAAACCAGCTCTGAAAAAAAGAAGAAATATCAATGTTAAATCTAGATAGATCAGGCTCGTATTCCACTATGTCTTGTATGTTATGTAATGGATTTGTCATTACAATGTATGCATATTATAGCCCTACACCATGAAATTAATGTTTGATATATATATATATATATATATATATATATATATATATATATATATATATATTATATATATATATATTATATATATACATGCATTTTTATAGATTTTGTTTTACTTAGATAATAGACATGGTTTTAGTAACTATATATTATGATGCATACTTAGGTGTAGTATATATATGTATTAATACAAGATGTTATATCTTGTTCTGTATTTACCAGTTTGATTTTAAATTGTATTATACTATTTTATGAATTGTTTGATTGTTTGATTGAATAATTTAATTGGGTATTTTTACAATGTGTATACAAGGGAATTATGGGTAGCAGTGATTTGATCTGATGAAGCTCATTTTTGGGTGAAAGCGCTTATCAACTGCAACTTTCTATGTATTGTACTCGTGTCTTGCAATACTGTGGATTAAAGTTTTAGTTATATCTGGATTGGTCCTGCTTACTTGATCTGCTATACTCCATCACTAACTGCTGCTTTGGTTTTACATTTATAAGTATTTACGAGTGACTTGGAGTATTTTTTCTATATAAGGCAACCTTTGGTACGTTTAAATAAAATAACTAAGCAATACAAATGAATAAGAGACAAACCAAACAATACAAATTAAAAAAAATACAGAAGAAGCAAATCAGCAAAAAATACAATATAAAAAACAAAAAAAAAAACAAAAAATCCAAAAACAAAATAAAAAAAAACAAAATACAAAAAATAAAACAAAAAATCCAAATAAAGAACACTGTAAAGCAAAACAAAAACAAAACAAAAAACAATACAAAAAACAAAAATAAAAAGTAAAGCAAAAAAATACAAAAGAAATACAAACAAAAATAAAGAAAAAAACAAGCAAAAAACAAAAAAAAATACATGCAATACAAAACAGCAATAAACCAAAAAAAACTAAAACAGAACAAAATGCAAAAAAAAAACAAAACTAAAAAATTAAATAAAAAAACAAGAAAAATAAAAAAAACTAAATACAAGCAAATACAGGGAAAAATACAAAGACACACAGACACAATCTGCTCAAAAGACAGCACACAGAACGCACATCCACTGTAACTTGTTGAAAATCACTAGCTTACTGACACAATCTACTCACAAGCAAGCTAAATGAGAAAGATAGACCCAATGACACCATGGCATGTAGAGTTTTGGTGGGGGTACAGGACACAGGATAGTGAGGAGCTAAACAAACGATAATGTCACACAGGAATGAGAAGTAGCACAGCCTCCACCAGATACCAGATGTATACACACACACACACACACACACACACACACACACACACACACACACACACATATTAGCAATAAAGCTTCAACACATGCACAGGATGACTTTCTCTTCACTTATCTGCATTTCGGTTGGGGAAAACAGTGTTTGTTTTTTTTACCACTTAAAACCAAAAGTCATACCATGCTTTAAATATTTGGTTATACTTCTCAGAAGACACGTGTTAATAATCCAGGAGTTTATCTGCCTCTGACAAAGAAGCCTAAGTTAAAAAGGGATTTTAGCAATCCCCATAGATAACATTTCTCTGGACAGACTATCCAGAGACTGAAAAAGTACAGTTATTGCACTTGTATGCAACTGCTAAATCAAACAGACTTCAAGCTACAGAACATTTGAGATTCTGGGTACAAAACATTCAGAACTTATCTGTATTAGGTATTTTACAGGATATCAAAAAAAGTACAGTTTTGTACCTACCATAAATGTAGATGTTTGAGTGTTCACACTGCTCCAGTCATCACACTTGGGTTATCCTGCCGTCAGGTAGTCCTGCAGTCGGCCAGAGTTCCAAAGTCTTGGTCCGGCGTCAGTTGCTGTCGCTTCTTCCCGGACGTCAGTGCGCCAGGAGTATACAAGATGCATCCAACGCCATTTTGTTCAGTTTTTCTTGCCCCAGATGTCAGGTGCCCCCAAGTAAGTAGGCAATACATATAAAATAAAAACAATACCTTCAGTCACAAGCAAATACACCACAAAGGTTGTACAGGATAGAAAGTTATAGATAAGGCCAGCTAGTTCAGAGGGGATGGAGGGAGGGTAACCTGGACTGCAGCAGTGTGAACACTCGAACATCTACATTTATGGTAGGTACAAAACTGTACTATGTTCATCATGTTACATGTGGCTGTAGCCCTGGTGGAATGTGGCCTAATGCTATTTGGGACTGATTTCCCATGCTGTGTGTAGCAGTAACTAATACAGTGTCCTATCCATTTGGATATAGTCTGCTTTGAGATAGTCTTGCCCTGTGATCCTGCAGCATATGTTACAAACAGTTGCTCAGTTTTTCTGATAGCTTTTGTTTTGTCCAAGTAAAAGCGTAGCTGCCTGTGTATGTCCAAAGAATGCAGAAGTTTCTCCCCTTTATTCTGGGGGTTTGGATAAAAAGTTGGCAAATGGATGGTTTGGTTAAGAGCCACACTAGATACCACCTTCGGCATAAAAGTAGGGTTTGTACTTACCCTGTCCTGATGAAAAATTATAAAAGGTTCCACTGCCATTAATGCCTGTAGCTCTGAAACTCTTCGTGCTGAAGTTACTGCCAGGAGCAGA
Organism: Protopterus annectens; assembly: GCF_019279795.1. Classification (NCBI taxonomy): domain Eukaryota; kingdom Metazoa; phylum Chordata; order Ceratodontiformes; family Protopteridae; genus Protopterus; species Protopterus annectens. Next base: position 217,715,913 of record NC_056737.1, read on the forward strand.
GCTGTTTTCCATGATAAAAATTTTAGATCGGCTGGCTCAGAAGGTGGCAGAGTCAGCTTTTCCAAAACAAAATTGAGGTCCTAGGCTGGTGTTGGTGCTCTCCGGGGTGGTCTTATGTTTTTAGCCCCTCTGAGGTACTGCTTTAGCAAGGGATTAGAGAATAAAGGAGGATCCGTGTTATAATGTGCTGAAATGGCACAGGCAAGGATCTTACTTGATGAGGAGGATAGGCCTCTGTCCAGCATCTCAGTTAAGTATTGTAAAAACTAAGGAATGTTTGGAATAAGAGGATCTAGGCTTTGAGCCTGGTTCCAGGCACACAATCTCTTCCATTTTTCTGAGTAAGCTTTCCTGGTGCTAGGCCTACTGGCCTCCAAAATGACATCCATAACCGCTTTAGAGAGAGGTGATTTATTAGTTTGACTAATAAATCTGCCATGCAGCCAGGCTTAGAGTTTTGAGCTGACCGTGCAGGATCTGATTGTTTTTTTGAGTCAGAAGGTGTGGAATTTGAGGCAAAATCCATGGTGGGCCTTGTGCTAGGTTCCTTAAGATAGGGTACCAGTGCTGGTTCCTTAAGATAGGGTACCAGTGCTGGCGTGGCCAGTCTGGAGCAATCAGGATCATCTATGGTTTCTCTTGTCTGGCTTTTAGGAGTACCTTTGAAAAGGAGGCGCAGAGGCGGGAAGGCATAAACTTTTAGGTTCGTCCAGCTGAACAAAAGAGCATCCACTTTCCATGCTTGTTTGTGATAAGTCCTTGTGCAGAATTTTTGTAGTTGGCAATTGAGTGGGGAGGCAAAAAGATCTATGTCTGGGCATCCCCATTTTTTGCGTTAACATGCTGAGGATTTGTGGATTCAATATCCATTCATGATGGTCCATGATATTTCTGCTTGGATCATCTGCCAGAGTATTTTTCTTTCCTGGCAGGAATTGTGCTTGCAGGTGAACTTGGTACGTTAGAGCTGTGTTCCACAAGGTCATGGCTTGCCTGCATAGGGGGTAAGAAGGAGTGCCCCCTTGCTTGTTTATGTACCACATTACTGTGGTGTTGTCTGTCTTTAATAATAATTGTCCTGGATGCAGAAGGTCCTTGAAAGCTGTTAGGGCATTTTGCACAGCCAACATCTCTTTTTGATTGATGTGAAGATGCATCTGGTCTGTGGTCCACTTGCCCTAAATGCATTTTACTGCCATGTGTGCTTCCCAGGCGTAATCCGAAGCATCTGTTGTTAGAGTCTGCCTGGCTGTGGGTAGGGTGAAAGGCTGACCCTTGTTTAGGTAACATGCCTGTGCCCCCCATCGAAACTCCTGTTGTAGGCAGGGAATCAGTGGTATTACTGCTTCCAAACTGTGAGTGCCGAGTCCAAACACTTTTTAGGTACCACTGTAGTTTCCTCATATGCAGTCTGGCATATGGTATTAGTAGTAGTATGCAGGATGCCATGAATCCCAGGGCCTGCAGAATTTTTCTTGCAGGGAGATGGGACTTTTTTGCCACTAGTTGAAAATATTGAGTTAGTTCAACCTGCTTGTCTGGCGTGAGGTAAGCCATCTGGGCCGTTGTATTTACGCTGGCACCCAGGAATATAATCTGTTGTGAGGGTATTAGTTTTGACTTCATTTCGTTTACTGTGTACCCTAGAGAAGTTAGCAACCTTTTTACAAACGCCAGATACTGTAGAAGAATGTCCTTGGTCTCTGCTTGAATGAGGCAGTCGTCCAGGTATGGATATATTTGAATTCCTTTTTGTCTGCAAAAAGCAATTACTGGAGCCAGGCACTTTGTGAAGACCCTGGGCGCAGCAGATAAGCCAAAGGGCAGTGCAGAGAATTGGTAGTGCATTGTACCAGCTTTGATTCTGAGGTATCTTCTGCAATTTTGTCTGATAGGGACATGCAAGTATGCCTCTTTGAGGTCCAGAGTAACAAGCCAAGCGTTCTTGCCCAGCATGGGTAGATGCTGCTGTAATGTCAACATTTTGAATTTCGGAATATCCAGGTAAGACCTTTCAATTCTAAATACTAAAATGGGCCTCCAGGCCTTGTCCTTTCTGGGGACCAGGAAGAGTCTTGAGTAAAATCCTTGTCCTTGTTCCTGCTGTGGTACTTTTTGAATAGCTCTCATGTTCATGAGGGCTGAACTTTGTTTCTGTGCCTCTTCCCATTGATTTTGTGGCAGGTCTGGCATTCTTTTTAGCCTTGGTAAAGTATGAAAGTGGAACCTGTAACCTTGAGACACAATATTTAGAACCATTTGTCTTGTATGATTGTTTGCCAGTTTTGAAAAAAAAGTGCTAGTTTCCCCCCCAAGGGGGCTTCCAAAAGGGAAGTGCTTGGCGTACGATGGGGAAAGTCATTGTGACTGTTTCCTGTAAGGATGAGACTTGTCCTCACCTCCTTTTGGGGTTGAGGTGCCCCACTGTCGTTGTCCGTTTGAGCCTTGGGGTTGAGATCTGCCTCTTGGGCGTCTGTATCTGCCTCCCTGTGGTCTGTCTGACACTGGAAAGGACCAATTTTTTGTAGGCCAATTTCTGCTAAATCGAGGTGGCTGTACCTGTAAGAAATCCTTGACTGTTTGCATAGATTTAGCTTTATCCTCCAATTTCTTTAACATTTCTTCTGCCTTAACATCAAACAAGGTATCATGCTGTAAAGGAGCATCCAATAATTTTGCCTAAACAGGATCAAGTAAACTCTGTTCTTTTAACCAGGCATGCCTTCGAATCACTGAACCTGTAATTGCGGCTCTACAAGAGGCCTCTAGACAATCAAAACCACATTGTAGAGTATGTTTTCCCACCTGTTCAACTGCATGCAATAAATCCTGCATTTCTTTACAATCAGGAGCTTCTGAGCTTGCAAGCATTTTCTGTTTTAATTGAGCCATTAAATATTGTTGGTACTTAAGCATGTGAAACTAGCAATTTAAAGCTCTTTACTGCTAAAGTTGCAGATGTGTATACTTTCTTCCCCCATCTACCGAAAGCTCTGGAATCTCTCTCAGAGGGTGCTGGATTTTTTGCAATGGAAGCCTTAACCCCTTTTGGGCCCTGGGAAATAGTTTCTGGATCAGCAGGAGGGTTTTTATAAAGAAACTTGTGAGAGTCAGGGACTCTGCAGTACCTATCTGGCTTGGCTGGTGCAGGGGGCAAGGAATCAGGAGATAAGCTGGATTCAGAGAACACATCATCCACAATATCTAGCACAGGCGGAATAGCCAGGGGCCTGTGCTGAGGCAATAGAAGGAAATCTCTGAGCCTTTTCTTAGATTCTGAGTAATCCTGACTTTCCCAATGGAAATTCTCCCTCATGGTATGTAAAGTTTCCCCAAAATAATAATCCTCAGGAGGAGAGGCTGAAGGGATAGATTTCTTCAGCATCAGAGTCCTCATAGGGGGGTAGAGAGTACACGTGGTCTGAAGAGGAATCAGAGGAAATGGAAACCTGATCAGAGGAATCGTAGTCTGTATCCTGCCTAGGCCTTTTCTCAGGAGGTGGAAGGGAACCCCTGATTAAAGTAATGAGGTCTTCGGCCATTTTAAGCATGTTTCTTAAGCATGGAGGCTTGTCCAGGAGAATGCTGTACTTGTTTCTTTGTCTTTAGTGGTACTTTTGTCTTGGCTGTAGTTTTAATGGTAAGTTGTGAAGGTCTGAAAACACCCTCAGAAGCCGATGCCTGCTCAGCGGCTCCGGACCCATCTGAGGAATTAGTTTCCATATGCCCAATACCTTGAGTTTCCAGAGGCCTAGCTGTCTCCACGTGGGAGTCGGAGGCGGCCTGTGGCTCTGAGGTAGCCGGTGTCAGGGGCTGCGAAAGCGCTTCTCTGAGAACCGGCGAACGGCCTAGAAGAGGCTTCATCGTCGGTTTTAGACCTCGGATGTCTTGTCTTTATCCTTATCCTTGTGTTTTTTTCAGTATTGCGGTCATCGGTTGATCCGACGGCATTGTATAATTGAACCTTCGGCCAAAGTAGTGCAATGCAAATTCAAAATGCCTTTTAATAGTACGTTTGTTAAATCTAGCACAAAACCGACAACTAGTGACGTCGTGATCAGGGCCTAGGCATGGAATACAGTAAGAGTGGAAGCCCTTATGAGGTACTTGCTTTCCACAAGAAATACAATTATTAACTTTTTCTGACATCGGTCTGAGGCAAGAAAAAAGTTTCCCCAACAGGGTACTTAGCTTTACTGACAACTTCGGATCTGAAATTCGACTTTGAAAATCTCAGGAGTCTGCCAACTGGCACTTGCGAACTGCTTCTGCTTCGGGCACCGCACGGCAAGAAAGACTGAAGAAAATGGCGTCGGATGCATCTTATATACCCCTGGCGCACTGACATCAGGGAAGAAGCGACAGCAACTTATGCCGGACCAAGACTTTAGAACTCTGGCCGACTGTGGGACCGCCTGACGGCAGGATAACCCAAGTGTGATGACTGCAGCAGTGTAACACTATGAACATCAAAATTTATACCAATAAAAAGTGAGCAAAACAAAATCATACATACCCTCTTTAAAACTTGTAAGGTAACATGTTCACCTGCTGTCCTGAACAAATTAACTGCTTCTTGATGGGTCATATTGTTAAGTTCAATACCATTAATCTGCAAATTGAGAAAAAAAAATTCTGACTAATAGTTAAGTGTTTGCATTTTTTTCAAGGATAAGATCCATACAATTATAATGTCAACCACAGGAGAAAAGGGGCAGCCATATATAAATCCAGAAAAATGAGATTAGTATACCAAAAACTATCCAAAATGTATTTTTTTTACTTTAAGTAAACTAATGAAAACAAAACTAATAACACATTTTAAAGTGAAATTCAAATGCAATGGATGGAGGTTAATTTTGAAGCACAGCTGGCTGACAGCCCAACTAGTCCGGAAAATGCTTTATACCTGGATGCCTACAAATGAAATGTTACCTCACTTCTGTAATGAAATTTTGTTTCAAATTTATACAACTTGAGAGATTCAAGGATGGCAGAAAATGAATTATGTCTTGATGTTTCAACTGAAGTCATTACAGGAATGAAAAGTTACATAAAAAGCAAATATTACATCTTTTGTAACTAACAGGCATTTGCAGTAAATAGCACTAGCCACATGCTAACTGCAGTGGTGGTGCTGCGGTAGCATTGTCGCCTCAAAGTAAGACGTTGTCCTGTTCGATTCTCAGCTAGAGCATCTTCTGTGTGAAGACATGTGTGAATGGGCGTACCTTCGGCAACTCTGCACGTAAAAATCTACTGCCAATCATTAGCGGACCGGAGTTCCGCTGTGGTGAAAAGAAAGGCTGTTTGCATTTAGCAAAGATGGCATCTTATCCACATAAAAGAAATGGAGACACAAAGAAAAACTGTCAAAGGTAGTCTAAAAGCAACTCTACACCTTTTAAGAAAAAAAAAAAAGGAAGGAAGAGGCAAGTTTCAGGTGGATGAGTAGGCTTGGAAAGTTTCAGCTGCCTGATTGTATTAGTCAGTGTCCACGGGGATGAACCCGTTTATCCAGATCTGTTGTTAGAGTAAATAGATTACTCTTGCTTCTCTTCATCTTGCAAAGTGTACAGGAACCTCTAGGAAGAAAGATTATCTTCTTCTGAGTTTAGCTGCATAATGCTTCAGCAATCTAGGAAAAAGCAAACGTAGGGGCAGGCAAACTGTATCATGAAGTAACAAAAAAATGATTAGCCAAAAAGTGAACTAGGATAGCTAGATCCCAGACAGTTTTAAAGTTTACACGTGATAAACACACTGCAACATGAAGAAAGGCAAGGGCTTCCTTTTTACTCACACCTCTGTGCCCTATTCAATCACAGCTTCATCTCAAGCTTTGTCCCTACCTGCTACAGTTATCCATCTCCACAAAGGAGGAGCGACTACAGACCCCGGGAACTATCGATCCGTTAGCCTAACACATCTGATATGCAAAGCTATGGAACACATCATCATGGACCTAATAAAGATACAGGGAACCTCCAAACTCTGGATCCCACACAGTTTGATTTTGTGAAGTGTAGATCATGCCTGCTCAACCTGGTCGACTTCTGTGAGTCAGTCACCAGAGCTGTGGATGAAGGCAAGGTGGTTCATACAGCCTACCTTGATCTAGCAAAGGTCTTTGATACCATTCCCCACTCAGGAATTATAGAAAAACTCACTAAGCTAAGCATCAACCCCCTATATCACTAGGTGGGTTACAAACTGGCTCACAGATAGAACCCACAGGTGAAAGCAGCTGACTCCAAAGTCAGACTGTCGACCAGTCACGAGTGGAGTCCCACAGGGTTCAGTCCTGGTTCCTCTCCTGTTTGGTATCTACTTCTCTGACGTCCAGGCCAACACGTAGGGACTCTGGCTGACAAAGTCCGCAGATGATTGCAAGTTGGGAGCCATAATTAACTCCCCAAGTGATGTTAACATCCTACAGAAAGGCCTCACTGAGACCAATGACTGGTGTCAGAACCATGGCCTTAAGCTCAATGCCAAAAAATGTGTCTTCATCCCCTTTGGGAAAAACCCAGTTCCCATGAATTACCACATTGATGGTAGTCCACTGGACACAGGCGGCGTCATAAGAGATCTGGGAACACAGGTTGACAGCAACCTCTTTTTAGAGTGCCACATTGCCACTGTGGTCAGAAAGCCCTTCTATGTGGCACATCTCATTATTAAGGGTTTTGCATCCAGGAAGAAAGAGGTCATTGTCTCCATCTACTCTTCCCTCATTAGGCCAATCGAGTACAATGCCCCATTTGGCATGTACCTCACTAGACATCTACAACAACTGGAGAGGCCGCAAAAATACCTCACAAAGAGGATCTTGGGCCTTAAAAACTTGTTCTGTATGGACAGACAAAAAACTCCAACTATTCTCTGTCTCATATCGCCTACTTAGAGGTGAGAAATCCCAATCCCTCTGCACTACAAGCTCCAGAGACCTCAACCTCATTACCACAATCAACAGAACAGGCTAGAGGGACATGTTCATAACCCAAAGACTGCCCATGCTATGGAATAGACTTCCCATACATGTCAAGCGGTGCGCCTCACTGGCAATCTTCAACAGAAATCTTGATGAGTGGATGGGAAATAGAAAATTCACCCTGGGGAATCACTCCAGTGGCTCTACTTGACAGAGGCACTGGGAACTATGGTCGGGTGGCATGATGCCAGGGTAATCCTATGGGCTAGGCTTGTAAAGGCTCTAGAGCCATTAGCCTAGTACACACCTATGAACCGATATAGATGAGCAAGCTTAACCTCACCACTAACAAAGTAGTGCCATTAGACAGCTCAGCATCAGAAATATTTCCATAATAACCCCCTCCCATCCACTCCATACACTATCCTTTCCAGATTTCAGTTATTGTGTGCATAAGTAAAAAAAAAATAAAACCACAAAATTAATAATGACCTCTAGAATACGTAAGCAAGAAGGCACAGTTGTGAAAGGTATTACCATAACAAGAGATGTCCTATTTCTCACTGTTGCAGTACGCTTTACAACTGGGATGTCATGCAGAGGACAGCCAAACATCCAGCCAGCACACCAAAGCCTTTACACCTTCCAGGCACCATACGTCAGACCTATGTTCAAGATGTAAGGTATATACATGATGTATAAGCGCCTAATGCTCAGAATAAATAGCCCCAGAAGAAACGATGCAACCCAGGAAGAAAGCAACACGTACATCCAGGAAGTGAAGAGAAAGAGAGAAGGAAAGGAGAAAAGACCTTTCAGCTAGGAGGAAGGCAACAGAAAGTAATGGAGGAAGGCAGGAGGGACAGAATGCTTCAACAGTGAGAAGGAGGACATCTGCCGTTATGATAAGATCTTCCACAACTGTATTACGTCCTCCCTTATCACTGTTGCAGTACTCTTTACAACTGGGGGAGTACAGAATCTGCTAGAGAGTATGGGAGAAGGAAGCTAAAGAGAAGGAAACAGCCCTGACCCTAGAAATGACATGCAATTTGTAGTGTTTAATAAAGTGCGAACAGAAGACCAAGGAGCAGCTTGCAAAATGGATCTAGTATCCAGATCCTTGAAAAAAGCACTAGAAGAGGCAACTGCCCTGGTAGGAGAAGCATGAACAGAAGAATAAAGTTGCTTGCCATAAAAGGAATAACAAAAAGAAATGATATTAGAGATCCAGGAGAAGATGGTTTGTTTAGAAACATCTAACAGAATTTCCTGGAATGAAAAGAAACAAAAAGTTTCTCAGATGTCCCGATATCTTTTGTCTTGGCCAGGGAATACCTGCCCTAAGTAAATCCAAGATGTGAAGAATCCTCTCACTAGCATTCCATGGAGAGGGAGAGGGAAAAAAAAGAAGTAAGATGAATAGTTTGATCCAAGGGCAAATCATTAACCACTGTGAGCATAAAGGAAGGACTGGTACAAACAGATATGCTGTACCTGTGAAAAAACAAAATGGCTAAACTGCCAGGCGTGCCCGAAGCTTGGACTCTCTTAGCAGTGATAACAGCCACCAACAAACAGTACAGTCTTCCAAGTGCAGTAAGGAAGAAGAAACTGCAGGCTCAAATGGAAATGGAGTTAATTTCTCAAGAACAAAATTAAAGGTCCCAAGAAGAAGAAATAGGAACAGGGGCCTTTCTTAATTTCACAAGACGCAAGGGGCAGATTCAAAGGCAGACAACCAGAAATGTCTTAATGAAAGAGCTTTGATAGATGAATATACCAGATCAGAAGTGAGCACGTCACGCAAATAGGTACGGACCATAGGAATACCCACAGAAAAGGAGTCCAAGTCACGCTTGAGGCTTCAAACAGAATGCCTTTTCCATTTAGCCACATAGGATATTCTAGAAGTGGATTTTCTGGCCTCCTGCAAAACTGGAGACATTCTCAACAAAGGAATCAAAAACCCAAAATCCAGTCAACTGAAGATTGGTAAGTGAGGGCGAATAAGAGATCCCTCATCTTGACAGAAAACCCATCCTGTGAGGTAACGTGAGTATTGCCCCTGGCCAGATGAAATAGAAGGGGAAACTGCACTGTCTAGGCCAAAAGGGAATCACCAGCAAGATTTTGAGCCTTTCAAACATGATCTTGTGTAGGACTTTTCAAAGCAAAGAAAGAAGGAGACAGGCAGACAAACGTCCCCTTCCAGGAAAAAGACCTGGCGTCTACTTTCCAAGCCACTGGACTTGTCACTGGAACAGAACTGGGTATGCTGTCTGCTGTATGTTCAGAAGGGAGGCAAAAAGATCCATTTACGGAGTACCTCACTGATGTACAACGTCCAGGAACACCTCTCTGTAAAGCATCCATTCATGAAGAGCTGTCCTGGACTGATTCAAAGTGCCTGCCACAAGACTGTGCCATGAGGAAATGTAAACTGCCTGAAGAAACAACTGAGGGTGGGTCACAACAAAAAAACAGCCTGAAGACTCTGTGCCCCTTGCTTATTGAAGTATCACTTGACAATGGTATTGTCTATGAAAATCTGTAGAGGACCATGAACTCAAAATGATTGGAAGGTATGAAGAGAGAATCAGAGCTCTCATTCCTTGATGTTGATATGGTCTGCAAATGTTGATGACAAAGTCCCTGCACCCTGACATTGTTGGAGGAGGCTTCCCAATCTTGATCGGAAGCATACATGTGCAGCTCCTAAGTGGAAAGAGGAGCCTGGAAATCTGGTGAATCCACCAATGGAACCTGAGCTTTAGACAAGGCAAGAGAGGAACAGTAAAACCCTGAGGATATCAGTAGTGAAGTCAAACAGTCTTGCAATACCACTGAAGTTTTCTCATACTGAGTCTGGCAAAAAGAAACATGGAAATAATGGATGCCATTAACCCCAGAGCCTGAACAAATTCCCTTGCAGGAAGGGCTGGAACAAAGAGAAGAGACTGAAAATAGGCAGTCAAGGATAGGACCTTGGGAGAAAAGCCATCATTGGTATTGTCTGAATCCTGCATCCCAGAAACACTTAGTCCCGAGAAGGGTTCAGCATAGAGCAATGGGCAGAAAAGTACAGTTGTGTACACTTACCATAAATGTAGATGTTCGAGTGTATTCACTGTTGCAGTCATTACATTTGGGTAATCCTGCTGGTAGGTTGCCCTCAGTCGGCCTGAATTTCAAAGTCCTGGGTCCTGCGTCGGCCGCTGTCACCCCTTCCCTGACATCAGGTCGTCAGGGGTATAAAAGATGCGGCCGACGCCATTTTCTTTAGTTTTTCTTGCCCCAGATGTCAGGTGCCCCCAAAAAGGGTAGCCAAAATTTATATACATATAAATACATGCACCAATATAAACTTTACCTTCATCTACAAGCAAATACACCACATAGGTTGTATAAATCAGAGAAGGAAAGATGGATTCCATCAGAAGAAAAGGGCGATGGCGGGTGGGTAACCTGGTCTGCAACACTGAATACGCTCGAATATCTACATTTATGCTAAGTGTACGCAACTGTACTATGTTCTTCGTGTTTCACTGCTGCAGTCATTACATTTGGGTAGAGTCCCAAAGCTATGGATGGGAGGCTGGAGCTAAACAGCATTGGGAGCGGCTATGAGGCCCTGCAGAACTGCAGTGGCAAAGCCTGCCCTGGATTTAGAGTAGAGTGGCAGATGATAGTGCTTGGTAAAGGTGTGCACTGAACTCAAGTAGCAGCCTCTAAAATGTCCTTGGTTGGTACTCCCTGAGAAAGGCTGCTGAAGTGGCTGCAGCTCTGGTTGAATGTGGCCTAATGCCCTTAGACACTGGCTTGCCGTGGTCTAAGTAGCAGAAACGAATGCAGTGGCCTATCCACTTTGAAATAGTCTGCTTTGAGATAGCCTTTCCTTGTGATCCTGCAGCATATGCCACTAGTAATTGTTCTGCCTTTCGGCAAACTTTGGTTCTGTCCAAGTAGAATCTAAGCTGTCTGTGTACATCCAAAGAATGCAGAATTCTCTCCCTCTTGTTCTGTGGCTTTGGATAAAAAGTTGGCAGATGAATGGTTTGGTTAAGAGCCACACCGGACACCACCTTAGGCATAAATGTTGGGTTTGTCCTCAGAGAGACTCTGTTTGGATAAAAGATTATAAAAGGTTCCACAGCCATGAGTGCCTGAAGTTCTGAAACTCATCTTGCAGAAGTTATTGCTAGGAGCAGAGCTGTTTTCCAAGATAAAAACTTTATTATCAGCTGTTGCTGCTGGCTCAAAAGGTGCAGGGTGAGTTTTTCCAAGACATAGTTGAGGTCCCATGCAGGCATTGGGGATCTTCTTGGAGGCCTTAAGTTTTTGGCTCCTCTGAGGTACTGTTTTAGTAAGGGATGAGAAAAGATTGGTGGCTCTGTATTGTAATGAGCCTAAATGGCAGAGGCATGAATTTTAATAGATGAAAAAGATAGACCTTTGTCCAGCATCTCAGTTAAGTATTGCAAAATCTGAGGAATATTTGGCACAGCTGCATCAGTTCCTTGTGCCTGGTTCCAAGCACAAAATCTCTTCCATTTTCCAGCATAAGATTTTCTAGTACTAGGCCTTCTGGCCTCCAAAATGACATCCATCACAGCTTTACTGAGAGGTGTGTTTTGTATGACTACATTATCCGCCATGCTGCCAGGTTTAAAGTCCTGAATTGGCTGTGCAGGATCTGATTGTTTTTCTGGGACAGTAGATGAGGTATCTGAGGTAAGGTCCAAGCTGGGCATTGAGACAAGCTCCTTAGTATTGGATACCAGTACTGGCGAGGCCAGTCTGGGGCAATTAGTATCATCCTTGGCTTCTCCTGTCTGACCTTTAAAAGTACCTTGGGGAGGAGAGGCAGAGGGGGAAATGCGTATACTGATAGGGCGTCCACTTTCCATGCTGGTCTGTGATAAATCCTTGTGCAGAATCTTTTTAGTTGATAGTTGTGAGGGCAGGCAAATAGATCTATGTCCGGGTATCCCCATTTCCTTGTTATCATGCTGAAGACTTGTGGATCCAGGTGCCACTCGTGGGGATGCATGAGGTTTCTGCTTAGGTCGTCTGCCAGAGTATTTTTTCCTTCCTGGCAGGAATTGTGCCTGCAGGTGTACCTGGTAAGTCAATGCGGTGTCCCACAAAGTCATGGCTAGTCTGCAAAGAGGATAAAAATGAGTGCCCCCCTGCTTGTTTATATACCACATTGCAGTGGTGTTGTCTGTCTATCAGTAGTTGCCCTGGACGTAGTAGGTCCTTGAAGGCTGTCAGGGCATTTTGAACTGCTAGCATCTCTTTTTGATTGATATGTAAATGCATTTGGTTTGAGGTCCATGCACCCTGAATGCATCTTCCTGCCATGTGGGCCCCCCAGGCATAATCTGATGCATCCGGTGTTAGTGTTTGCCTGGCTGGGGGTAATGTGAATGGCTGTCCCTTCTTTTGGTGACAAGCCTGTGCCCACCATCGAAACTCCTGTGGCAGGCAGGGAATGAGAGTAATCATAGTTTCCAGGCTGTGGCAATGTTGAGTCCAAACACTTTTTAGGTACCATTGAAGTTTCCTCATATGCAGTCTTGCATATGGAATTAGTAGGATGCAGGATGCCATGAAGCCCAAAGCCTGCAGAATTTTTCTTGCAGACAACTGGGCCTTTGTTGCCAGCATTTTGAAATAGGTAGTAAGTTGCCTTTGTTTGTCTGGCGTGAGATAAGCCATCTGGGCAGTTGTACTTAAGCTTGCACCCAGGAATATTACCTCTTGCGAGGGTACTAGTTTTAATTTCTTTTCGTTGACTGTGTACCCTAGGCATGTTAGAAGTCTTTTCACAAACGCCAGATACTGTAGAAGAATGTCCTTGTTCTCTGCTTGAATTAGACAGTCCAAGTAAGGATACATTTGTATGCCTCTGTCTGCAGAATGCAATTACTGGTGCCAGGCACTTTGTAAAGACCCTGGGCGCAGTCGATAAGCCAAAGGGCAGTGCAGAGAATTGGTAATGCATTGAGCCAGCCTTGAATCAGAGGTATCTTCTGCATATTTGTCTGACTGGGACATGCAGGTATACCTCTTTTAGGTCTAAAAGTCACAAGCCAAGTGTTTTTGCCCAGCATGGGCAGAAGCTGCTGCAAAGTCAACATCTTGAATTTTGGAATATCCCCAGGAATGTGTTCAAAATAGATAGGTCCAGTATTGGCCTCCAGGCCTTGTCCTTTCTTTGAATCAAGAACAGTCGAGTAAAATCCTTGTCCCTGCTCTTGCTCTGGTACTAGTTGAATGGCCCCCATGTCCATGAGGGATGAGAATTGTTTTTGTCCCTCTGCCCATTGATTTTTTTGGCAGATCTGGCCAGCCGTTTTCTTTTGGCAGGGTATGGAAATGGAACTTGTAGCCTTGTGACACGATATTTAAGACCCACTTGTCCTGGGTTATAATGTGCCAATTTTGAAAAAAAAATGTTAGTTTTCCCCCTAAGGGGGGTGCCAGGAGATAAGTGCTTGGTGCAGGCAGGGGGAAGTCATTGGGACCGTTTCCTGAATGGTTGTGATTTGTCTTCTCCAACTTTGGGGGTAGAAGCCCCCCATTGTTTTGAACGGAATGAACCTTGCACCTGGGATCTGCCTCTAGGGCATCTGGGTCTGCCCCTTTGAGGTCTGTCTGACACAGGAAAGGACCAGTTCTTTGTTGGCCAGTGTCTACTAAACCTAGGTGGCTGTACTTGTAAAAATTCTTTGACCGTTTGCATAGATTTAGCTTTGTCCTCCATTTTCTTTAACACCTCTTCTGCCTTAACACCAAACAAAGTATCATGCTGTAAAGGTGCATCTAATAATTTAACTAACATGATCAGGCAGATTTTGTTCCTTTAACCAAGCATGCCTCCTAATTACAGAACCTGTAACTGTGGCCCTGCAGGAGGCCTCTAAAGAATCAAAACCACATTGCAAAGTATGCTTTCCAACTTGTTCAGCTGCATGCAATAAATCCTGCATTTCCTTGTTTTCTGCACATTCAGAGTTTGACATTTTCTGTTTAAGCAATGCCATGACATGTTGCTGATATTTGAGCATATGAAACTGACAGTTTAAGGCCCTTATAGCCAAGGTAGCAGATGTGTAAACCTTTTTTCCCCATCTATCCAGTGCCCTGGAATCCCTGTCAAAGGGGGTAGGGTTTTTTGCAGCGGAAGCCTCAACTCCTTTGGACCCTGAGAAATAGTTTCTGGGTCTGCAGCAGGGTTTTTAAAAAGGAATTTTTGTGAATCAGGAACCCTGTAATATCGGTCAGACTTGACAGGAGCTGGAGGGTAAGGATTCAGAGGTAAGACTAGACTCCGAAAACACATCATCTACAATGTCTAACACAGGTGGGATGGATGGTGGCTTGTGTTGAGGTAGTATCAGGAAATCCCTGAGCCTCGTTTTAGATTCTGAAAAATCTTGGCTCTCCCAGTGGAAATGCTCCCTCATGGTATGTAAGGTTTTCCCCAAAAGAATAGTCCTCTGGAGGAGATGCTGAAGACATAGATTCTTCAGCATCAAAATCCTCATGGGGGGGAAGAGAATATTCCTGATCAGAAGTGGAATCAGAAGAAATGGAAATCTGAGCTGAAGATTCAGTCAGTTTCTTGCCTAGGCCTCTTAGGAGGGGGATGGGAACCCCTGATCAAGGTAATCAAGTCTTCAGCCATTTTGAGCATCTGCTTTTTGGGCATGGAGGCCTGTCCATGTGGCTCTTGAGTTTGCTTCTTTGCCTTTGAAGGTGCTTTAGTCTTTGCCTTTGAAGTCGGTTTAATGTATACATGTTTAGGTCTGAATACACCCTCAGAAGCCGGTGCCTGCTCAGCGTCCGAGGCTCCAATACCTTGAGTTTCCAGTGGCATAACTGACTCCACGTGGTAGTCGGTAGCGGCCTGCGACTCTAAAGTAGCGGGCGCCAGGGGCCGTGAAAGCGCCACACTGAGAACTGGCCAACTGGCGACTGGCTTAGGAGAAGCTTCGTCGTCGGTTATGGACCTCGGTTTGTCTATCTTTTTCTTTGCGTTTTTTTCGAACTTCAATAGTCAGATGACTTTCCGACGACATTTCTGGATAATTAAACCTGCGTCCAAAGTAGTTTAATGCAAAGTCATACAGATGCTTAATAGTGCGTTGGTTAAATCTAGCACAAAACCGAAACCTGGAATGTTATGGTCAGGGCCTAGGCAAGGAATACAGTTAGAATGAAAGTCCTTATGAGGTATTTGCTTCCCACAAGAAATACAATTATTAACTTTTTCTGACATCGGTCTGGAGCAAGAAAAAAGGTTCCCCAACGAGGTACTTAGCTTTATAGAAGACTTCGGATGTGAAGCTCGAAATCGAAAATCTCAGGAGTCGGCCGACCGGCACTTGCGAACTGCTTCTGCTTCGGGCACGGCGCAGCAAGAAAGACTAAAGAAAATGGCGTTGGCTGCATCTTTTATACCCCTGACGACCTGATGTCAGGGAAGGGGCGACAGCGGTTGACGCAGGACCCAGGACTTCATAATTCAGGCCGACTGAGGGCAACCTGCCAGCAGGATTACCCAAATGTAATGGCTGCAACAGTGAAACACGAAGAACATCCCACTGTGTGAATTAGTGGCATAGTGAAGTGGAGATCCTGAAGCAGGAGCTGCTGAGAGTCTGTATCAAAAGGTTGTCCAATTAACAGAACATCTGAATTCCCTGAAGTCTGCCAAAGGCTACCACTAGAGGAAACATTTGGTAAAAAAAACCCTCAGGGCTGTAGAAAGACCAAAAAGGCAAAGCACAGAACTGATAATTTGAGGTAGAAACAGAGAAACCTATCAACTTCCTGATGACAGGGTGAACAGGAATGTGGAAGTAAGCATCCTTCAAATCTAGGGATACCAGAAAAGCTTGGGGAAGCAAGGAGAAAAAGCATCTATAGAGAATAACTTTTAGAAAGGTGTTCAGAAGGGAGAGATCCAAAATCCCTCCTTCCTGGGAACCAGAAATTTCCTGGAGTAAAAACTTGTGACTGCTGAGAAGGAGGAACAGGCTTGATGGTTTCCTTAACCAAAAGATCCTGAAGAACCAAAGGAAAATGAGGGAGCTGGCAAGGAAGTGGTAAAGGAAGGCCTGAGAATGGAATAAGGGACTTCTAAACCATACAATAAACGTGCAGGATAATGGAAAGCACCCAAGAGTCTGTGGTTATCTGTTGCCAGACAGGAAAAGACAGAGTCAACCTGAGGGACAGAGGAATCTGGTCAGGTGGATGAAGCGGTTGAATATCAAATGAAAGCAGATTTGTCAGAAAGTTGGCTTTTGACTCTTAGATCCCTGAGAAGGCTTGTCAAAGAAAACTCTTGGAAACCCACTTGCTTCTGGAAGACTGCATCTGCCTACCAAAAAGACTTAAAATGGGCAATTTCTCCAAAACATAGGAACAGGAAAAAGGAAAAAGAAGTTATGTCTTACCAGAAGGTTCCATTTGTGTTGTCAATCTTCACTAATCCTTGACCGTGGGCTCGGTTCCAAGCCTTGGAACCGATTTGGCCGTTATTCCAGCTCGCATCTTCCAAAAACTCTCGAGCTAAGCTCTAGCCACAATACTCCTCACCAAAGTACCTCAAATCAAGTTTGCAAACTATAGTGACAGACAAGAAATAATAGACAAGACCATATCTGTGTCCCTATTATGAAGCCAGTCTTTGGGAATATTCGATCCACCAAGAGTTCTAAAGGCCAGGGAAAGGAGGGAAGCAATTTCAAGGATTAGTGAAGATCGACAACACAGATGGAACATTATGATAAGACACAACTTCTTTATCTGATGTTGTCAGTCTTAACGTAATCCTTGACTGTGGGACAGTGTCCTTAGCTACCTGAATCTTGGGAGGTCTCATGGAAGAATATTCCTGGGCACCATCGAGCTGAATAATGCATGTCGCCTAGAGACCTGGTTCACTTTGTAAAGCGAAATAAAAGTACAAGGAGATGCCCATGCAGCTGCTGCACAAATATTATCTAAAGAAGCTCTGGCATGACAAACTGCAGATGCTACTATAGCTCTCACTGAATGCACTTCTACAAGACCTGGTTGGTGGAGTCCCTTTTAGTTGTAAACAAAGGTGATAGAGTCCTTAAGCCATTTTTCCAGGGTAACTTTAACACTGGACTGCCTAAAGAGACGGAAGAAAAAGCAATAAATAGTTGGTCGGATTTTCTAATATCCTTTGTTCTGTGAATGTAGAAATTGCCTGTGTACATCTAGTAAATGTACACAGTATTCCCCTTTATTGGAAAAACTGAGAAATGTAAGGTCTAATTGATATTTGACTCAAACAACCTTTGGCAGGAAAGAGGGATTTGTCCAGAGGGAAACCCTGTCCTTATGAAATATCAAATAGGAGTGTTTGCAGGACAAGGCACGTATTTCCGATATTCTCCTGGTAGAAGTGATAGCAATTAAAAATAAAATTCTTGTCCTGGAAAACCTTAAGTCATAAGTTGCTGAAAGTTCAAAAGGGGGAGAAATAAGAGACTGAAGTACCAAACTCAAATCCCATGGGGCAAAGAGTTCTTTATCTTGAGGTCTGAACATTAAGGTTGCTTTCAAAAAGGCTTTACAAGGTTTATGTGAAATAAGTGATGAACCACTGAAATCAACATGGAAATTAGACATCACACCAAGATGCACCCAAATCGTACAGGATAAGCCAGACTCAAGAGTAAGGCTAAGTCAAACTTTGTCAACAGGTGCTGAATAGGAGTCAAGATTACATTCTAGCGACCACTTACTAAACTTTGGCCACTTGTTATGGTACAATTTTCTAGTTGAAAGTTTGTGGTGGGCTACAATGATGCATTGGACCAGGGAGATGAAGGAGGGATATCTGTCAATCATGGAAAATGGAGAAGCCACACAGTGAGCTTGAGATGTTGTAGATTCAGATGAACTAGTCCCTCCAGGTGGGAGAATAGCTTTTGAACTAGATCCAGTATCCAGAGTTTTCGAAGCAGATGAGGCCATAGGAAGGAAAACAAAACCGGTTGAGGCCAGAATGGGGCAATGAGAATTATTCTGTTCTTCGATCTGCTGGCTTTCTTTGGAAACTGACATATCAGTGGGATCGGAGGAAAGGCGTACAATAGACCGGGGGCCAATCGTGAATGAGAGCATCTCTGAGTGCTCCCCCAGGGGAGTGGGGGGATTTAACTGCTGCACTTGTTGTTCAGCAGGGAAATAAACAGGCTGCAGCAAGGTTGGCCCCAGTGACTGAATATCTTGTCCGTCACCAGTGGATTCATAGACCATTCGTGAGGCATGAGGATGGTTCTACTGTGGTCGCAGACAAATTTGAGAAGAGCTCCCCAGAATGTGCATTGCTATCAGAAAACTGAGTCTGAGGAAACTGTCCATTGCCAAACTCTGAGCACTATTAGACAAAGAGGCTAAGATCTTGTTCATGTACCAGACTACCGACATATTGTCTGTTTGTATTGCAGTCCTTCCCAAGGGGAGCGTATATTGAAATGCCTGCAATGCTAACAGCACCACCCTCGTCTGTAGGACACTGACATGCAAGTTGGCCTCCAGCTGGAACCAAGTGCCTTGGACCGTCTTTCCCAAATAATGCCCACCCACCCTACCTGGGACGTGTCTGTGGTCACTATGGCTTGGGGTTGAGGACAAAGGGAACGCCTGATAATATTCCTTTGGAGTGAAGCCACCAGCTTAGGTCTTCGTTGCAACGATTGGTGATCACAGTCAGATGGGATATTGGGATGCCAGAAGCCACTGAAGAATTTGCATGTGATATCTGGCCAGGGGAACTAGAGTGACAGAGGCTGCCATTGACTCTACAGTCTGTAGAATGAGTCTTGCTGCTACTTTCCTGTTCGAATAATCTGGCTCACTTGTGATCTGATTCTTTGGAGTCTTTCCAGGGGAAGTGATGCAAAACCGGTGAGGGTCAAGCATAGCTCCAATGAGCTCCAGGTGTTGTGATGGTTCTAGACAGGATTTGTTTGTATTTTATAGTGATTCCTAATGTGGAATAAAAGGGAAGTGTAATCTCATGTCTTTAGGAGTTAACACCTGGTGGGAGCGGTAAGGAGCCAAGCGTCTAAATATGGAAACACTCGGAATCCTAGCAGTCCGAGATCAGCTGCTACCACTGCCATGCATTTTGAACACCCTTGGGGCTTTGGTGCAGCCAAAGGGCAATCCCCTGAACTGATGGTGACTGCCTTCCAGCCGGAAGTGCAGGAATCTTCTGGACTGCTTGTCCATTTTTACATGGCAATGTCCATTTTTTATATGGCAATAAGCATCTGAGGATCTACTGAGCACATCCAATAGTCTTTTTCCAAGAATGGAAGAACAGACTCCATCTGAAATTTGGTTTGTTGAACTGATTTGTTCAACTGACTGAGGTCCACAATCCATCTACAGTCTCGTTTTCTTTAGTACTAAAAAGAATCTGGAGTAAATTCCGGATCCTCTCTGGTCTGGTGGGACTGCCTGGATGACTCTTTTGTCGAGCAGTTTTTGAATTTCTAAGACTGCTGCCTCCCTATGACTGGGTGGAACGTCCAGGATTCTTCTTGGTCTTTTTGGTTCTTCTGAAAGGGGGATGTTGTAACCTCTGGATAATTATCCTCTGCACCCATCTGTCCATCATTATTTCTAGCCAGGCAGATTGGTGCAGGGATAACTGTCCCCCAACTGCCTCCAGAGGAAGGCAATGTTGCCTCCTTTCAGGAGCACTGATAGGAGTTACCAGAGAAGGAGCTCTGGAACCCTGATTCTGTGGGCCTTTTCTAGCTCTTGAACGGAATCTTCAATTATTACTCCCTCCTCTATCCCAGTGGAAGTCAGTGGCATACGAGTCCTGGAAAGGTCCTTGGGTTTTTTTGAACCACAGCCTACCACTTCTCTGGTTCCTGGATTAAGACCGCTGAAGAGTGAAAAAGCATATGCCTATGGCAGAAAGTGTCTTCCCATCATTCTCAAATCCGCTAGTCTCTCTTAACTTTGAGCGCAAACAGGGATGATCCGTCAAAGTGCTGACAAAAGAAGACTTAAAGGGCTCCGCGAAATCACATAAGTGCAGCCAGGTGTGTCGCCTGATAGCTATGCCTGAACCCACTGCACTTGTCATCTCTTCGGCAGCATGAGCAAATAGCCTCACGGATGAACTGGAGATTGATTCTAGTGCAGCAAGCTGAGGAGCAACTTTGTCTCTAACTCCTTAAGCTACTGCACCTGAAAGAGCATCTTAAACCTCTTTAATGAGACTGCTTTGAAGTCTGGTAAAATGCGCCATATAATTCAAGGACCCGACAGCAAAGGTCAATGAAGTGTATACATGCTTCCCAATCTATCCATCGTTCTAGACTCTTTGTTAGGAGGATGGATAGTAGGACTTTCTAGAGCTCCTTTTTAGTGGCTGCCACAACCACCATGGCGTCTACAGGAATACCTTTGGCCCAATGTTACTCATCTTTAGGGGCAGACAGAATGCGATCAGGCCTCTTGGGTATTGGCTTGATAGAATTAGGTATCTTTCAAACCTGCTGAGCAATCAACTAAAGATCATCAGCGGGCAGAGAAATCAAAGAGGTAGTGGGATGGGCACAAAGACTCTAGGTATACCCATTCCTCTGAGGAAGGTTGAAATGTAGTCCAGCCAGCCGTCTGTTTAAGGATTTCTAGGATGTCCCCAAAAGAAACATCTTTGGAGAGTGACTTAGAGGAAACTTCCCCTTCATCGAAATCAGTATCTTCTGTGAAGGGCTCTTCAGGTGAGTCCAAGTGCTTCCTCTTGCACTTTTTCTCCGAAGGTACCTCTTCAGTGGGATGCTCTGGAGAGGTTTTTGAAGAGGACATAACTTGAGAAGTTTGTTCCCGAGACTTTTGTGTCCTCTGTCCCAGGGTAGAGACTGGTGGAAGGGATGGACACGGTTTGGTCCAACAGGGAAGGCACAGATTGTTTGCCTGCAATGGACAATGCCCTCTCTATAGCCTGAAAGGCAGGTCCCCATAGAGGGATGAGTGCCCGGAATCAAACAGACTCCTTTGGAATTGTGGTCCCATCCTGCACCGAGGAGGCCACCCCCGATGTAGAAGCTGGGACCAAGCTTACATATGCTGAAGAACCAAGGGGCATGGAAGGCTCAAAGTATTGAAGTCAAACCCTGCCTCCCAGAATTGACAACACAGCCCTGACCCCAGGAGGTCTCCAGTTCCAAGGAACCAGCAGAACTCAGGGTAACTATCGGTGTCAGAGAAAGAACTCTGGCCGGCACTGAAACAGTCAAAGCTGAAAAGGTCGGCACCAGGGGCTCTGAAATCTCAGCTGGAGCCGAAGGAGGAATATGCATGGGGTAGAAGGCGGCAAAGTTCCAAAGCTAACAAGGCTAGGAACAGAGGATGGAGATAATCCCCTCGCAGTCAGGAGCTGGCCCACCAGTCTCATTATATCCGACTCATATAAACTCTTAGTGGACCAAATAGAGGAGGCCGACAGAGACCTTGGTGGCTGTCCCTCCAAAAAAAAGGACTGGGAGGATGGTCCGCAAATGGATCTATCGAGGGGGAGTAGGTTGTATGGGGTAAAACTATTTCCTGAGGGTTCTTCTGTACCGAGTGATCGGCTGGTACCGGAAGGAGAGTGATCTGCACAGATACTGGTACTAAAGAGGTCGGTGTGGTCGGCACCTTGAGAATCTTGGCCCACCAGTACTGAGGAAGCTGTCGGCACCATGGGAGATTTAGCCATTTTAGAAGGCAGTTCTGAGGGAGTTGTCAGAACCAAGTGAATCCGCTTTTTAGGTTTAGACGAAGATGATGAAGAGGAGGAACGGTCTTCCTGTAGACAGAACACACACACACACGAACACACACACACGCGAACACACAGTGTGTCCATCTGAGTTAGGCATCTTTCTATCATACTTCTGGCACCCAGAGATACCTGGCTTCAAGAGGTACCAAGGGTTGTAAAAAGTAAGGCCACGTTATATACAGATATTCTTAAGTCTGTGCGAGTGTGTGAGGAAAGTTTTTTTTTTTTAATGCATCAGAGAAAGGAAAAGGGAACTACCAACAATGGTATAAGAGGTTACCCAATACCCGAAGGGAAAAGGGGAGAAAGTACCAACAATGGTACCAGAGACTACCCAATGGTAAGGAAGAGAGAGAAACACATTCATGCGTACACTAAAAGATATCTAGAGGAGCAGGATAGTATAGAGAAAATTTACAAATAAGATAAGGAAGAAAAACTGACTGTTAGAAGAAACATTAATGCTCAAGAGATTGGATAGAACGCGTCTGGCACTACGAAGTGGCAAATGAGATCGGAGGTAACTTGGTGAGGAGCATTGTGGGTAGCACTTAGCTCGAGAATTTTTGGAAGGTGCGAATTGGAATAATGGCCAAGTCGGTTACGAAGCTCGGAACAAAGCCCACAGTCAATTATGTGAAGACTGACATCATCAGATTATCGTTTCAGATGCTGCATGACATTACCCTTATGTAGGATCTTAAAAATCACAGCAGCTGCAGTGCCGAAGAGATTCTTATGGTCTAAGGGAAAATCCAGTAATTTAGCCTTGATGTCTTCATGTAGAACCTTTAAGCACAAAGAGCATCTCATCACATACCCTGATGCAGCTTCCCTAGAGGAGACATCAGCAGCATCATAACTGCATTTAATACAATGATGAGCTACCAGAGAAGCAGAAATCAAAATAGAAATGCAGAAGACTTTGCCGAAGAATCAGGCATCATCAGTCACAATGCCCTCAATTATAGCAAATATATACATTATTTTGCCATACATTTCTATAGCACAGAGGTCCTTATCAGAAGGTAAAAGCTTAAAGTGCTGAGGGTGACAACTCAGATGGCTTTATCAGTAGCCACAGAAATTATAGTAGAGTTAGAGGAAAGCCTCCCATTCAAAAACATTTGAGCTTCAAGGACTTTAAAGAACCTGTCAGGCTTCTTAGGAGAAGGAAGCTAAGAATCAGGGGCTTGAAACTCAGAAAGAAAATATCTAAAAAGGTAACCAGTACTAGAGATACTGCAGATGTCTGGCCGAATCGATCTGTAAGTGTTCAGACTACCTTCATAGGTTCATACTAGGCTATCTGCCCTAGGGCATTTATAAGCCTAGCCCAAAGTCTTGTGGCTTTCCCCCAAGTTGAAGTTGAAGGATGCTATTATTTTTTTTACCGTGCCTCAGCAGTGGCACAGAGGACAGTGATCCCCAGGGTAAACCTGCGATCTCATCCATTGGTCACCAAGATTTCTGTGAACAAAGCCAGCAGTGCTCTGCTGCACATGTGCGGGATTTTGTTCCACCACATAGGGGAGTCTCTGCTGATGAATCTCCTCCGACCCCCTTTATTCCAAATGTCAGAAACCTGGGAACAATTCCACTTAAAATATTCCACCACATGTACCACAGTATCTCCAAATAATAATTCCTTCATAACGAAATTATAGGTTAATACTAGGCTATCTGCCCTAGGGCATTTATAAGCCTAGCCAGAATGTGTTCGGCTTTCGCCACCCATTTTAAATTAATTTTGCTATGCCCTTTTTCGAGGTTAGTATACTGTGCCTCTGTCTAATAGTGACACAGAAGTGATACCCAGGTTAAACCTATGATCTCCCATCCACTCATCAATATTCCTCTTGAAGAGAGTCAATGAGGGACTCTGCCTAACCTGGACTGGGATTTTATTCCAGAGTGAAGGGAGCCTCTGGGTTATGAATCTGTCCCTCCAGCATGTCCTATTTATTTCAGTGCTGAGGTTCAAGTCTCTCGAGCGCGTAGCTCGATGGGATTTGGATTTTCTGAGGTGCAGCATGTCTCTTAATTCTGGGTTGGACATGTCTTTATAAGTCAGGCACAGATCGCCCCTGAACAGGCGGTATGCCACTGAGTAGAGCTGGAGTTTCTTTAACCGGGCAGCATATGGCATCTGCTTGAGCCCTTTGATCCTCTTGGTGAGGTATTTTTGGGGTCTTTCCATTTGGGGTCTTTCCAGTTGCTGCAGGTGTCTGGTAAGGTACATCCCAAAAGGGGCATTGTACTCAATTATGGGCCTGATGAGGGATGAGTAAAGAGGCACGATGACCTCCCCTGATCTAGATGTGAATCCCTTCATGATTAGGTGGGCTATATAAAATGTTTTTCTAACCACTTTGGCCACGTGGTTGTCAAATGAGAGACTGCTATCAACTTAGGTCCCCAGGTCCCTAATTACTTCTTCTGTACTTAATGGATTACCACCTATGTGGTAATTTGTGGGCACTTTGTTTTTGCCGAAGGGATGACTATACACTTTTTGGCGTTTAGCTTGAGGCCATGGCTCTGGCACCAGTTGTCTGTTTCTATGAGGCCCTTTTGGAGGATGCTTGTGTCGGCTGGAGAGTCGATTATGGCGCCCAGTTTGCAGTCATCTGCAAACTTGGTCAGCCACAGTCCTTCCGTGTTGGCCTGTACCTCTGAGAAATATATACCGAACAAGAGAGGTCCCAGGACTGAGCCTTGTGGGACGCCACTTGTAACTGGTTTGGAGTCTGACATGGCTCCAGCAATTCTAACCATGTGGGTTCTGTCCTTGAGCCAGTTTGCAACCCATCTAGTGACATACGGGTTTATATTTAAGCTGGTGAGCTTATCTATAACGCCCGAGTGGGGTATTGTATCGAAGGCTTTTGCGAGGTCCAGGTAGGCTGTGTGGACCACCTTCCCCTCATCAATGACCTTGGTGACTGTTTCAAAGAAATCAACCAGGTTTAAGAGGCAGGATCTGCCCTTAAAGTCGAACTGGGTAGGATCCAGTATCTGTAGGTCCCTGATATCTTTATTTATGAGGTCCATGATGATCCTTTCCATAGCTTTGCAGACCAAGCTAGTCAGGCTTATGGGGTGATAGTTTCCAGGATCTGTTGAGGCACCACCTTTGTGGAGAGGGACCACTGTTGCTGTACACCACTCTTTGGGTACATATCCTGTAGTAAGGCTGAGATTGAACAGTAGTTTTATGTTTGGGTTTAGCTCTTCTTGGAGTTCATGTGGGGCGCCCGGGACACCGTCTGGTCCCATTGATGCTGTGTTTTTTGCTTTGGAGAGGGTGGCTCTTACCTGAGCATCTGAGATGTCAGGGGGGGCAGCACTCTGCTGGGATAGATATTTGCCCTTTTGGTGTGGGGGGGGGGGGGTTTGCACCAAACCTGTCAGCTAGGATGCTGGCAATGTCTGTGGGTTCGGTGTATTTTTTGTCATTCTGGACCAATTCTGAGCAAATCTGGGAATTCCCACCGAGGTTGCTAACATAACTAAAGAAAGCCTTGTGATTATCCTTAGTGTCCTGTGCAATTTTTCTCTCGAAGCTGGCCTTAGACGATTTTATGAGTGCCCATAGTTTTTTGTTAATACTGATCAGAGATGCCTCTGGGGAATTTAGTAGCCTTCTTCAGACCCCAGGGCAAGTGAAGAGTGGATCTGAGAACAGTAAGCCAATGATTCCTTACCAGAGTATAAATTCAACTCTTCCGAAGAGGAATCGGATTCCCTTTGACATTTCAAAGGAGTATACGACCAGGGAACAGGGACAGTTACAGACAATCCTTGAGGGGGCTTTAAAGCCGAAAAGGGGAATGAACCCCCCCCCCCAAGAGTAAAATCTTGCCATTCTTTGTGTTGATCCTGACCCACAGGGGCCAAATGCTTAGTCTTCTGCTTCTTTTTTAAAGGCACACCAGCCTTAACAAATCTAGAAGGCTCAAACCTTGCCTACATTCAATGAGGGTACCAGGTACCTGTTTCACAACAGGTATTTGGGAAATCCCCTAGGCCCCTTCAATATCACCTAGTAACCTCCCTCCTCTACAGCAGCCATAGGCACAACCTTGGTGGATGTGCAGCCAGGCAGCCCTGTGTCAGTCTCCAATTCACAGAGCCAACTCTGTCACCAGATGGTTCTTGAGTCTTTCATACAACCTGACACAGACATCTGAAGGAGGCTGGAGACCAACAAATTTAAAGCACACCTTTCTAGCTTTTTTCTTAAGCAGAGGCTGAACGTTGGGATGGGTGGATTCAGAGGCCAGCCCCAAGATAAAAGTTTTAGACACTGGTTCTCCAAGTAAATGGAAAGGGACAACAGATGCCTGCAGAGTCTCTTAGAGGCAAATGCCTGACAGATCTCACACGGAGTATGGTCATGTACAGCACTCAGATGGGAGAAGTGCCTTTTTCATTTATCTTTATTGGGAAATCAGCCTCCCACACTCATTTTCCTTTCTTCGATGACATGTAAAAAGGTAAATTAAAAGGAAGAGACCCCAAATGGGGCACTTTCCTTTAGAAAGTTTGGTAGGTGAAACAACAAGGTGGATGTCTTGCAGACAGAATTCAAAGGTAGCATTCAGACTGGAGGCAAATAAGTTCCAAGGAGTGGATGCTTGTACATCACATATGTACCTCACATGTTTGATGTATGGCACTTGGAAGGTATAAATGCTTAAAAAGTATGCCAGACATATATCCTCAGCATGATATCCCATTTGTAAAGGAATACTGTAATAGTGATAAGAAAGGAGATGGCAGGCAGATGTGTTGTTGAGGATGGACCTGCTTACCCTGATATGTTGTTCTGGCAAGTATATAGCTTTCATATATAGTAGGAGGGTATCCACCATCATCCACAACAGAGCAGAGATTCAATTTCATCCTCCTGGGTGGTCTCCATCATAACATACTTCTGAGAACTCCAGCAATGAAGGTAGGTCTTGAGCTGAGATCACATCCTGTTATGAATGCCCTGAAAAGGTGTTCAGTAAAACCCATAAAACTGCTGCTCAAATATCAAATAAGGCTGCATTCTGGAAACAAGACAATGCTTTACTGTGTTTCACATAACATTTAATATAGTCAAACCTTTAAGTTATGGCACATTGTGGAAAACTTCTCTCTCTTTCTCCATTACGAAAGTACAGGTTTGGTTGTTTCTATATAAAAACTAGATGGTCTGCAGTTGCCCATGCAATGCATTAAGTGCTCTTCTACGGCTGAATACTCAGACTAGGGGAAAGAATACAGGCAGTTGGAAATACTGACTGAGGTATGCCTCAGTGGGTACCTTAGGAATAAAAAGCAGATCTGCCTGTAATAGAAACACTACCTTCTTGAAAAAACAGGCTATGGAGAGTCGACACACAATGCTTACAATTCTAAAACTTGTACAGTTTTATTCTGCCTGCTTTTCTGAAGGAACTCCAAAATAAACGGGAATGGGAGAAAGTACAGCATCTTGGTGTCATTGCTGGACAGCAGCATCCATTAGGCACTCCCTATAAATAGGGAGCAGTAAATAGAAGTTGCAGCATTTGGTGTTGGCTTGGGATATAGAGAGATCACAGCCACATTCTTCTCGAAGAAGCAGCTTTCATGCCACTGTTAGGTGAAAGGACCACTCAAGACGCACAAGTAAACAATCAACTGAGACTGTCCACCACAGAACAGACTTCTCCAGCTTTGTGGCTAGCAATCATGAAGTGAGACAAGAACTGCCCTGATTTACAGAATGCTATTGTGTAGAATGACCTCTGTGACTATGTCCCTTGGACCATCTGCCCATAATGAACCACTTCCCACCCTACGGCTGTGATGTCCATGTAGACAGTCACCTGGAGGTTTCAAACTTGGAAACAGCTGCCAAGAGAGAAGCTGGAGTGGAAAAGCTACCATTCCAGTGTTTGACATGTGTAGAAAATTCTAACTAAATCCAAAATCAGGTCTGTGCACTGGCTCCACTGGATTTAAGAGTACACTGGAGGATTCTCATGTGGTACTTATCAAAAGATGGACAAAAATCATGGACACCACAAGCACCAACACCTTGAAACATATGGCTGCTGGCACTATTATGAAATGACAAATGCCTGATGCCAATACAATAAGAACTGGAAGAACTCAGTCTTTGGAAGACTAGCCTTGCAGAGAAGGGTGTCTATTACTAGTTGTGTGAACTACAGCTGACGCTTTGTCAATGTGTACTGTGATTCCCAAGGGCTGTAACTAATGCAGAAGAGATTCCCTTGGAACTATTAGCTTTGCAATAGTCAGAGGAGCCAAAAAACACAAGATCTTGACTCCTTGCAGTCTTTGGCTGATACAAATATAGCCACACATTTCTTGAATACCTGGGGGGGGGGGGGGCAGTCTGAAAGGAAGAGATTAGTTCTGATAATGCTTAGCTCCTATGCAGAAGCACAGGATCCTCTCTGACTTCTTGGCAAATCTGTGTGTGTAGAAAGGCACCTTGGAGGTCCAATCAGCACACTCAATATCCTCTTCACAAGCAATGAGGATATGACTGCATCATGATCATGTCAAATTTTCTTTGATACAAATTAGTGAGGCCAATTAAATCCAGAATGGGACTAAGGCTCGTGGTCTCTTTTGGCATTAAAACAAATATGAAATGCCCAGACCCTCTTTGGTCTGGTTGGACTTCCTGTCTAGATGACTTTTTATAAGGAGATTCAAGAACTCTCTTAGCACTTCGCTCTATTGAGAGGGTGGGAAAACGTGAAGGGTAGAGAGGGGAAGGAAAGTATAACATGCCTAATATCCATATGTCACGTGGAATGGCCTCCCACACTGAAAGGAGAACAGATGGCCCCCACCTACTTTAGAGTGGAACCACCAGGCAAAGTCTCAGAAAGCCTGCTGCTATCTTCAGGACTACAGCAGAACCCCTACTTTTGGGGGGAGGGGGGAATTCCTACCGTATGGTTAGAAAAAGATCACAGAAACCACCAAAAAGTCATTACTGGTTCTTTCCTCCTTGTTACTGTTTACTGTGCCTGAACCATATCCAACATGGGCTATTTAGCACCTGAAAATGGGTGATGGCAAACCAAGGACGTGACACAAATAAGTGCAAGGTTTTTTCCTTCATTCTCACTTTCCCCTCACCTTCTCTTTAACAGACAGCCTGAATAAGCAGGAGCCACCAAACAAGGCATGAAAGAACAAGACTGTTTGTGTCTTTCAGCTTTTCCCGATTAGGGGTCACCACAGTGGAACTCCGATCTGCTAATGATTGGTAGTTGATTTTTACGTGCTGAGTTACCAGCCCTGACGCACAATCTTCAATGAAGGTACTCCCATTCACGCATGTCTCCACGCAGATGACGCTCTAGCTGAGAATCGAACCGGACAGCGTCTTACTGTGAGGCGACAACACTACCGCAGCACCACCACCACGGATAAAGAACAAGGCTCTGTAATTCTCTGCAAAGTTTGCCAGGTAAAGCCAGGCATGATGGCATACAGTAATTCCAGCACCAGCTGCACTGTGTGCTAGATACTAGATGAATGGTAAAGTTATTCATAGCAGACAGCTTAGATGTTACAGTAAAGGGCTTCCTCTTAAGCTCAGCATCGGACACCTTCTCCAACAACTGAAACATCTCTTCTAGAATGGTATTCTGGAATGTCAGATGTGTTCCTGGTAGATAACTGCCCTCAAAGCAAAGGTGGAGGAATGCATACACCTGTTTGCCATATTAATATATTTAACTATTTTTGTGAAGGGTGGACTCATGGCTCTATTGACCTGCAATCTATTTTAACACTGCGGTAGTGAATATAATGTTCACAGCAGGATTCTGCACATTTCCAGTCCTTAGGAAACATCAGGACCTTCGCTGGCTCCTTGGCGCTGCTGTCATAATACTGGTTTACCCCCATACATCTTATGGGAGAAGAGCCACCTTACCCACAGAAGTTACTTCCCAGGAACGAGGATGTAGTTACCCGACTGCCTACCACAGAACGTTATCAGAATACAAGGGAGGAAATAACTGTCCAACTCCCCTTAGTCTGCGTAACAGACCCTTTGAACTCGGGGTCTCCAAGAGACAAGAATGGAAAAGCAGCCTTGTCGTCTTCAGTGGTTTGCTCTGCTTCATCTGTGGGGACCTACTATGTAAACAGAAAGATTATGACTAGCATACTGACATTCACAACGGTCTGCTTGAATTAGGCCTAGAAAAGTGATAACACCATCAAGAGCATCTCAAAGCCCTCAACAGTATCCCTGCTACAAACAGTCAGAAACAAATAATATAATTATATGGTACCAGGAAAAAAACTAACAAAAATGAAGACAACTGCAACTACATTATAACCAGATGCAGTCTGGTTGCTGACATGAGAACTATGAAAATCTGCTGCATAAAGCATGGATGAATGAAAGGCACTCCGGCACGCAATGCCCTTCTTCAGCGGCCTCCCGCAGGTAAGACTTGCCATGACCTAATTCACTATTTGGTCAAGAAATTCTAGACTCAAAAGTCTAGACACAGTGGATTACATACTTCAGCTGCTGAGCATTCCTAGCAGCTCAACAGGAAGCACACCTGTCTTTATTGCTGGAAGATTAGAAGGCTATGGGTTCTATTCCACACCAGGTAGTTGGATTAAAATTTTCCAATAATGGCACTATACTGCAAAACAAGAAACAGGGTGCTGCACTCCTGCCTACACCCCCTTTGGATGAGAAGTTAAATCAAGGGCCCCATCTACCTGACTTGGAGGCTGCTCAAGTGAAAGTAAAAGATCCCAATATACTGAAAACTAGGGAAAGTTCCCCAGTTAGTGAAAATACCACCTCATATCTCCCTTGAAAAAAGACTATTGGCTTAGTGGGACCAAAAAAGTGGAAATAAATAAATAAAATAGGCAAATAAATGAATTAATGAATGATGAAAGAAAGAAAAACGAGTAAGATGTAAATTAACCAAACAGGAAGGGATTAGGAGACAAATTAAAAGGTGGACAGAAACTAAATGAATGGCAGAGTAGAAAAAGATGGAAGAAAAGAAAAGTAAACCAAAGGGATAAATAAGCCTCACACAAACTTTCATAATAAATCTAAGCATCTGAAAAGTCAATTGAGCGTGATATCAAATTTCCTTTCCAAGGTGAATACTAAGGCTCTCCACAAGGCATCAAACTGTTGAACCTACAAGTATTCTTCCCTTTTTTCCCCTGCATATTTTGTCACTGGACAAGAGGTCCTCAGGATGCTGCTTTCTGCCATACTCCCATCTGTTCCCCCATTCAGAAACAAACTACTACCTAAGCAAGATGTGAGGTGGCTTTTCATCAGGTGGCACCTACCCATCAGGGGAAGTTAACCTTACAGAGAGAGCAGGATTATTGTGACAAATGGTGAGATAAGAGGACAGTAGGAGTAAGAATCAATACTAAGTGCCACTTATTTGTAGCATTTCTGCCATTTCCAAATTGAGCTTGACATCTGCCCACAGACAATTGTACATTTTAAGCTTTTGCCAACCACTTGCCTGTACTGGTACTCTAATTATATGCCCCTGCCACACTTCATCCACCCACAAGAAAGAAGGGCTGGCATCCAGACACAATTCCCTTTCTTTACTAACTGCCAGTCTCCCTAACCGTATCCAGCACATCACTGGTAGCAGTCTTGACCATCCACCAATGGCTCTGTTATAAAGCATCCAGCAGTTTCTAACATGAATTAATCCCAAAAAGTGAGGAAAACTACACAACTCTTTCTCCTAACAAGTGCCTTGTTCTTTCAAAATAACACTGTAACCAATTGTGCTGTTTTATGTTAATGGCTAGAAGAACTTTAAACAGTCTGCTCACGTGCCATGCCCCGTTCTTACAGAAAACGATTCAATCTGCCTCTTAAAAAAACAACCAACCAAAAATAAATATAAGCTTAGCTTCTCATATAGCAGATTCTATCAGTTACCAAATATTCTTCTCTCTCTCTCTGGCATCTAAGCATAAAACTTCATCACTCTGATGTGCTGCACTTCAGAGTGATCAGTTACAGGAAAAACTGAACATTTATAAGACAATATTGGCAGCTAGCATCACACTACCAGTTCCAGGACAATGTCCTGTGCAGTAATTGGAACGGAGAGCTCTTTTAACATTTACGCTGCTACTCTAATATGACTGTTGCATCATCTATTTGTCTACATCACTTTAAAACTAGGATTAAAATGATGACTAGTCAGCCTATTTTAAGTGCACCATGTTCTATGCAACTCCCATCATGTGCAAATACTCAAAGCAACCAAGGCCACCTGCTGTTAGCACCTGCAAGTCCACTGCTACAAAATGTGATAAAACATTGTTCTCCTTTTACACAATCTACTTTTTGATGTTTTGAAAACAGTTCCTTAAAGTCTGATCAGGAAGACAAATAGAGTTAAGAACAGAAATCTTCTTACTGATAAGATTTTATCTCCCTCCTCTAGTCTCCCATCCATAGCAGCTGCTCCATCTTCTCTGATTTTGGTTACAAAGATTCCACTGTCATTGGAAATATATTGTTGATCAGTGCCACCAACTACATTAAAACCGAGCCCTACAGGAAGGAAAAGGACAAAGAAAGTCAGTCTTGGCAAACTATTTTCAAAACTGCAGAAGAAATATAAATAAACTTTGTCAAAATATGATCTTTATGAATTTCACAGCAATTTCTATAAAAATGAACCTAGATAAAATACCAATTTATCTTTGTCTGCTAGATAGTATAGTCTAATTTGTGGATAACTATCAAATGCTACGCAACTGCTGAAAGTCGCAAAAAATAAAGTTATGGATACATACCATAAAGCTAGATCAATGAGAGGAGGTCCATCCATAACATTCAGGATTGATCCACCAGGCATCAGTACAACACAGGATGTAAAACTTTCTGAGGATGTCAGTGCTGGCCCACAAATGCCACAATGCCCAACTCCATGCTGTTATTCTCCAATTATGGACCAAGCAAAATGATCAACTGAAAAAAAAAACAGGCAGAAAGGGATGGTTGTTTCATGTCGCCCTGTTCCTACAGCACTAACGTTATGGGAAGCATCCCCAGGAAGTCAGTGGGCATGCAGTCCAGGAGAGCATTGGAGAGTCTAGCCCAACTTCCCAAAACACTGTCTGATTTAAGAGACTTGCTCAAATTCGCAGAGTAGGCAAATGAAAGTGGAAAGATTCAAGCCCTGTACCCTTGGCACAGGAAGCTGCTCATTAACATGGCAGAACATTAGTCCTCTGTTCTAACTACCAGACTAGTAAGTACAAAAAAAAATGTGTACTAGAACAGTTAACTATTGGAGGTGCTCCACAAAGGTAAAAACAGCTTACAGTAACTTAACTTGATCCTACATAAAAAGATAGCACCTTTAGCAGGGACTTTTAGTGGGTATTGCTCTGAGAAGGCTTGCTAGGAGTAAAATTTCAATCCAAGTGCTTGCGTCAGTAGAGTGCTTGTAGGTACAACTCAGCACAATATAGTGAGCTAGGAATTTTAACAAACCAATGAAAAAACATCTTCTGTCAGTAATGTTAGCTTTCCAGAAATAGCTGCATATCCTTTCCAACAAAATATAATTACAACAATCTCAGAGTGCCCATATATTTGACTAAAACTATGTTGTAAATAGTAAAAATATAGGGTAAACAGAAAATTTAACCCAGGGAAACACAGTAATTAATAAATCCAGTCAGGCAACTGTACATACAGCACAACACTAATTTCCAGCAAACAAAATTAAACAACATGAGCAAAACATGGTCAATCATTACTAAAGATATCAGAACTGCACCTTTTATACTGGATATCAAAGAGGTCCATCTAAAGTACTTTGCAAGACAAAGTCTGTAAGTCAACACCAGAGAGTGGCTGCCACACAGGAACACACACTTCACTACTGTGGCCCTAAATAAAGACAGACATGGCAATAGCATCCAACTTGTAGTGCTGTGCAAAGGCACTCATGGATTACAAGTTGTAGCAGTGAAATTACTTAAAAAAAAAAAACAGGCGCACAGATTGTTTGAAACAGATTGGACAGGTTTGCCATATATGTCAGTGCAAAAGGAAGTGCAAGAAAGGTAATTGAAACTACCACAAAACTTTTTGCCTTCCTAGCTTCTGGCAACTAAACAAAACTAAGCAAATAAATAAACAAATCAAACAGGTCAACATCTTTACAACCACTACAGTTCTATCAGCAAAAAAACCTGTGCTGTTTATGAACATCCACATAGTAAGACATTCTCTGAGACAGAGAAATTAAGCATTTAGATCAGGTTAGATTCCGAGGCCACTTCAGTTATAAAGAGAGCCATTAGTTCCCAGACAAAATTCCTTAGGGAATGTGAAATGGTTTAAAATGACACCATAGCTAAGAAATATTTTTGGCAGATGTAATAGCCACTAAAAACAAGGTTTTCTAAGAAAGAAAGAAACTAAGTCTGCAGAAGCTGCACACATTCAAAGCAAGAATGAAGAACAGTAAGCTTCTCTAGCAAAGCACACATATTATAGATGCAATGTGGTTTGGATTTCTACTGGTGTGTCTCCATGCTACATTACGTTTTTTTTCGTGGGTTACTGGTTTGTGTTTCATTCTACAACTACAGATGCAGTGGGACTCTAAGCTAAGGCTTCAAAAAAAGAACCTATACAAAAGGCCTTTCCTACCTTCAGAAAAGCTAATTGCATAACTCAGCCCTACAACAGGCAGTATAGATTACTAATAGGCACACAGAGCATTGCAGCCATACCCTCAATCTTTAGGGCCACAGTAGTGAAGAGTGTGTTCCTGTCTAAAATTGAAGCCGCATGATTTTGATGTCTGTTTTATCTATGTGGCAACCATACTGAAAACTGCATATTACACTGATCTCTAAATGCTTGTATTGTTCCCAATGTATTTGAACTCTGCTTTCTGGAGCATTTCTCTCCGGACCTCTGCTGAAAATGGACATATATCCAGTTGGATTTTCCCGGTAAACAAATGTAAAATAAAATAAATAAATTTAAACTCCTTAATTATACAAACTCTAAATTCTGTGAATTGTTACAGACAGTAAATACTTTGTGTTGGACAATCACTATGAATTCCATTACCGGGTGTACAACACAGCACTTTAATTGCCAGCCAAAAAATAAATAAAATAAAGCAAACTTGTTTAAATATTACAAAACCATAGGGATATATCAGGACTTCTCTAAAAAGAGGTGGTGAAAAAGCACAAATGTTATCCAAGTATGCTTTCCCTGCATTTTAAGAATGTTTTGTCATCCTACCTGCAATGTCTTTTAGTATGAAAAAGGGGGAAGAAAAGTGACGTTTCCATTGCACAGAAGCAGCCCTTTCATTCTTTCAGAAAATAATGCCGACTAAGAAACTACCCATCAATAAAATCCTCTACCCACTAAGACTATGTCCACAATTTATATGCACGAAGCACCCTACTAGGCCAAAAAAATTTGCTACCATATTGGGGTGGCCTAGTAAGAACACATCAGAAGAACAAATGGACAGTGACAGCATAAAACGATAAAAAGGAAGAGTCTAGACAAACTGTCACAAAACAGGCCCATCATCAAGCATTTGATGTCTCTATCACCAAATAAAACAAAAATACAGAACACTCTCAGGAAGCAACAATAGGCATCCAGCCAGAACCATCAGGAGCTACATGGCCCAATTGGAAAATTTCTTCCACTTATCCTTTTAGGTCTTCTCGCATGAAGATCTCAAGAGAAGGGTTTAAGAGATGACCCACAGGTGGACATAATATACCCTAGCAAATAGTGAAAGTGGAGGAAACCAAGCTGCCAGCCTGACAACATGAATGCCAAAGTGGGGTTTCGCTGAAGGCTATACGAGAGGCATCTTGCAGGTACCAAGTCTGACGGGTTCGAGGCAGGCATGTACATATTTATTTAGTGGAACAGACTGCCTGGGCTATTGCACTCTTTCAATGGGAGTCCAGAAAGATAAGTTCCAAAATATAAGCTCCAACACATAACAAAAAACAATACAAAGAGATACGCCTGCAATAAAAGGAAGATACACTGATAAAAGAAGAATTAGTAGTATTAGAAAGTAGATGTGCGGAATCAGAAACGGAATTTCCATTTACATACATACATACAGATATTTCAAGCACGGGCATAAATGCTCTTCTAGCTTGCCAATAAACCAAAACACTTGTTCCCATAATAAGTGTCCAGGGTGTTCTTAAAAATATCTAAACTAGTGCTTACTTTAATGCAATTCGGTAGTCTGTTCCATGCATCAGCTACTATGTCACAGAACCAATTAGTACACTTCTCATTCCTATAGAATCTTCTACACAGGTTGTCTGATGTTTCTCTAGTACTTTTTGATCACCCCAAACAATCCCAGAAGTAGTTGTCTCTAAATGCTCTATATACCTGAATAAGATCTCCTCTTAGATATCTGTAAGTGACACTGTACAAGTTCAGCTAACTTAGTCTTTCATAATAACTTAAGAGTTTCACATCCATGAATGCCCTTGGTATAGTTCCTCTGTACTCTTTTCAGTTTACTCATGCTGGTCTTCTTAAAGGATTTCCATATTGTTATTCCATACTCAAGTTTGGGTCTAATGCAACTAACAAACAATGACCTCATTATTTTTAATTTCTTAGACTTTATAAATCTTTTTATACAACCTATAGTTCTATAACTATCATTATACAATGACCCCCCCATTAATATTCCAAAACGTACACGCTGATTGGTCAGGGTGCACGTTGTAAATCGAAGACTTATACTAATAGAAAAAGGTCTGGTGGCCCGGACTTTTTCCATTAGTATAAGTCTTTTTTTTTTTGGACAGCAACGGAGAACAGAAGAGTTCCGTTGCTGTTATCTCGCTATGTTAAATGAGTTTAACACAGTGAGATATCTTAAAAAAAAGCAACGGAGATCTTCCTTTCTCTGTTGCTTTTTTTAAAGCTGTCTCGCTATGTTAAACTCATTTAACATACCAAAACAGCTTTAAAAAAGCAACGGAGAAAGGAAAATCTCCGCTGCTTTCTATGTTAAACTCTTAACATAGCGAGACAAGTTTTTAAAAGCAACAGAGATCTTCCTTTTTCCATTGCTTCCACACACACAGTTCTGATGTACTGCGTAACCATATGCATGCGCAATATATCAGAATTGCCGCAGAATACTGGACAGCTGTGGAAGGGCAGCAAGGAGGCATTATACAATGCCATTATTTAAGAAAAATAAGTATTTTTTTCTTAAATAATGTCATTGTATAACAGCAATAACCCACTTCTGGGTGTGGGTAATGCTGGATTTACCCATGTGTCTTTGTTTGGCCACTCGGGCTTCACCCTCATGACCAAACCACACCAACCATGGGTAAATCCAGCATTACCCACACCCAGGCTTGGGTTATTGCTTAATTAACCAATTGGTTGAAATGATTAGAAAAACTCATAGCTAAATCTACCCATATACCCAGGTCCTTAAATGAATCTACAATTTCAATCATTCTGTGCTGTATTAAATATTCACCTTTCAGTTTATGTCTCTCAAATTTCATATGCTTAGTTTTTCATGCATTTATCAGCATATTATTCTTCTGTGCCCATATGGTCAGTTTAGTCATGTTATTTTGCAGACATGTCTTTATCTGTAACACTTGTAATCAGTTTACCTAATTTCAGGTCGTCTGTGTATAGACCGCAGAACACCTCAGATGAAAAAGTTAGGTCTGAAAGATACAATACAAACAAGTAAGGGCCTAGGACCGAGCCCTTTGGGACACCCTGACTGTAACAAAAGATTTCCCCTGTCCAGTTGTATGATACTTGCCATATCTATTTGTAAGCCATGCAGCTATCCATTTTATAAAGAGTACATCGATACCTAGTTGCAAGTTGCACTAATTTATTGATCAGTGTTGTGTATGACCCTGTCAAATGCTGAAGTTAAATCTATATAAATCACAGCACAATTTCTCATTCACAGCTATTATATTGTTATAGCTATTATATTGTTATAGAGCATCATGTTACAGGTGGTAATAGATCTGTTTTCAACATATGCATGCTGATATATGGTTTCAAGTTCCAACCTATCTAGTTCTGACAATAACTTATCCAGTATTACCTTCTCCATTATTTTTCCACAACATGAAAGTAGACTTAAGGGTCTATATGATTCTGGGTTTGTCCTACTCCCCTTTCCCTTAAAGACAGGTTTAATAAGTGCATGTCTCCAATCTTCAGGAATCTCCCGATATTTATGATCTAGTGAATAACAGATATAATGGTAATGTAAATTCTTGCTGAAGTGTTCTCCGGTCATTGTTACTAATTCCGTCTCCTCCCTGTGCTTTGTTTGGATCCAGTTTGTGCAGTTCTTTTTTGTTATAATCTAAATTTGATTCCATTATCTGGGGTTATCTGGATGTCACTAGGATAACTCATCATCCCTTTTGGCTCCACAAAAGGGATGATGAGTTGTCCTAGTGACAACTCATCATCCCTTATGTAAAGCAGTTTGGCTCCACAAAAGGGATGATGAGTTGTCACTAGGACAACTCATCATCCCTTTTGTGGAGCCAAACTGCTTTACATAAGATTTTGTAAACATATCTATAATCTGTTGTGTCTGAGAATAAATTTTAGAATCTGCACAGAGTTTATAAATTTGTGCTTCTTTACTCCTTCCACATCTTGTGTATCTAATAAAAAGGTTTTCTATTATGCTCAATATCTTTATATAAATTTTCTTCAAAATTTTCTTGATCTCATCTCACACTATGCTTAATCTGTTTGCCCAGCTTGTTTATTTCAGTTTTCAAAGTTGTAGTTTGACCTCTCTTCCCATGTCTTATATTTTTTGTCTCTAACTTTAATCGGATATCTTGTTCTTATGGAAGAGCACCAAGTTTGCTGAAATGTGATAGCAGTAGTAATGTCAGCAGTATAAATTAATGGATGTTGTTGTATCTTTCAGCTTTTCCCGGTTAGGGGTCGCCACAGCGGAACTCCGATCCGCTAATGATTGGCAGCAGATTTTTATGTGCCGAGTTGCCAGCTCTGACGCACAACCTTCAACGAAGGTACAGCCATTCACGCATGTCTCCCCACAGAAGACACTTTAGCTGAGAATCGAACAGGACAATGTCTTACTGTGAGGCGACAATGCTACCAAAATGAATGGATAATGAATCTGTAAAAGTATTGCAGGGAATAAATTGAGATTTTTTTTGTTAAAGTATGTGTTCAAATGGTAATTTGGGAAAGGTAGATGCTAGAAAAAGTACTGTCAGGAAAATAAACCGTTTACAGAAAATAAGTATTAGATTAAACAAAGGCAGTTTAAGTAATTACAGAATATAGATATAGGAGTGTAGACATCTTAATGTGACAAGGCGTTAGAGGTTTCTTTACTGTGATAGAAACAGTTTGTGGTTGGATTCTTTTCTGAATTTATTTGGTAGTGAAATCTACTCTTCCGCTACCCAGACTGAAAGTAATGAATCTTCATGGTGATGGTTTGATTTATAGATAAGTAGCAGGTACTGGTTTCTCTGGAAGGAGTACATTTTTGGATTAGAGCATTAAGTGCATCTATCAGGTTTATGCAAGATATTAAGAACCACTGAGGTGTGAATTTTGGCTCCAAGTGATAGTCACTGTTGATGTGACATCCTGGCTCCTGGTAAAAGATTGGGGGGGGGTGATGCAGATTATGAACCATTCTAAACTTAGAGACTGTTCCATAGCTCAAGCCAGTTTAGTTGTTTTACTGCAATACAGGGATGAGTTCTGCTTTGATGTAAACCAATTTCATAGACAGAAAAGACAAACATGCATTTTGGCACTGGACTCCCTGTTTTTGGGAAGAAAACTAGCTTTTAAACCATTTTAATGCAGAGTCCATCATGTCAGGTTTGGCCAGTCTTGTGAGAAGATTAAATACTTAAAGCTGTAGAGAGGTCTAGGGAAAGTGATGCAGTCAAATGTCCCTGGCTTCTACAGATAGAAACCATAAAGTTGCATCTGTTCTACATCTTGGTCAAAAACAATGTTGTGTACGGAAACGTGCCTTATCACTGGACAGATGTGCTGGAAGTTGGCTTATGTATGCATCTGGCAAGTATTTTTGAGAAAGGAGATAATATAGTTATTGGTGTGTGGGTACTAAGCTGTACGGTGGCTCCACTTTTGTGTATTGGGATGAATTATAACAGCTTCCATTGTGAAGGGACAGAACTGTTAATCGATCAGTTTATTAGAATGGACGTTGGATATGCTATGGAGTCTGTAGCCATCTGAAGGTCTTCTCAAGGCAAGTTAACAGGTGCTACGATTGTAGATTACAATCTTTCTAGCTTTTTTTTCTGATGTCATGTTGGTATAATATCAAAGGATAATGTGCCTTGGAGTTTCCCCGAGAGCTTTCGGTTGTCGAGTCATCTCCATTTACAAGGAAATTAGCAGCATTTATAAAAAGTGAACTGTAGGCACAAACTATGTTAGAATTAGATTATTTCAGTATAGGTTATTTTCCAGTTTAATGCTGCCTGCACAGTCACAGAATTTTTTTAGGATTATTTCTGTGTTGTCAATAAGTTATTATAGTGGTACCTCTTGTCTATTTTTATTGTGCATTTACTGTTATTCTTAAGTGCCTATATCTTTGTAAACATTTAGATGTTTTTCCGGAATTCTGTCTCAGTCTCAAGGTTATTTTTCCTTCATATTCATCCAAGAGGCAGTTACATATTTAACTTTTTTTCTGTGAAATTGAGCTAATGAGTTTAGCACTGTAAAGAAAGTGTCATTAAAAAAAAAATCACATCATCCATCTGTAAATATTTTAGTGAAGACCAGTTGCATTCAATGAACATTTAATTGAAAACCTCTCTGTTGACATTTTTCAGGATTTTGAACACAAGTGGATTAGTTTTTGTGATATTTTAGTTAAGATTCCAAACTGCAAACTGCATAAACAGGCTACTGGTCACTTACTGCAGGCTGGAGTATTGTACATCTGCATGTGTGACATATGGGTGCGGTGTTAGTAGCCAACCTCGTATACTTTGTTTCCTAAGACTATCTTTTTTAGTGGGAGTGGTAAAAGCAGACTTTGTGAAGGGCACTTGTGCAACAAGCAGAAATGAAGGCAAAAGGCTGTCGATTTTAGGGTGTGAAAGACACTACTGAGCCTTCCCAGATGAGCAAGACTGAATACAGCAGAAGTGTTAGAAGGTACTAATGGTACATGTGGGGAACCACACTTGCCTGGGCTAATAAAGAGGAATCAAAAGGACTGCTGCCTGACAGCCCTCAATCTGCAGAGACACTGTCATTAAAAGGAAACTGGGAAGGCAAATAGACACCTCTCTGTCCACACTTGGTTCAACGTGCCCCTGTTCTCGCCTTTGGAGAAAGAAATTAGCAAGAGCTTTTCTGTCATCCATAAACAGGAAAGCAAAAAAGAAAAAGAAAACAAGAGAGAGAGAGAGAGACGCTGGATGTTTAATGGATAAAACCATATTCTGAAAATTATTTTTGTTGTTGGATGGACTATGACAGCATCCATGAGGATGTCAACTACTAAACAATTATTCAAGAGCCACTAAACAAATTCCCCTGGCATAAGAACTGCAGAAAGACACCTAGGGATGGGAGATTAAAGAGGCTGGTGAAATATCACAGTCCTGGTTGATCTGATGGGACTTCATGGATGGCCATTTTTTTCCAAATGCCATGCTCACTTCCTTGCAGTTTCTTTTGTGGATGCGAGTCAATACAGCCATTGGTTGCCTACTTCACTATGAAATGCAAAGGACTCTAAGCTTTGCAACGATGCCTTACTGGGTCTCCGCATGGGAGGCTTTTGGTACTTCTTATGGGAATCCTTCTGAGTACATTCAGACTCTGGTGAAAGCAATCTTCAAAGATCCAAACAGTAACAACTGTATATGGTCAAACTTATCACTGCTGCAATGAGGATCTGTCCTTTCCCTTCACATACTCAAGATGATCATTATTTCTGGCCTGAACAGCAGGGAACTCTATGAAGGGAGAGACTGTGAAAGATGCATTGATGTGCTTGGTTAAGGGGGTAAAAAATAACCAAGTAAATAGTGCAAGACAGTGCCAGATTTCACTGTTCTGCTTTACCTGTTCACATCAAAAGAGAATGGGGCCACTGGGGTGACAACTGTATATGTCATGGAAGCCTGCATTTTGAGCCTCCCTCAGCTCATGATTAGACAGACTGCAGTATTTCATCCAAAAGGCTTCTCAGGAAGCACATTAAACACCCTTACAGGCAATAAAAAAAACACACACACACTTTTTTTTTTTTTTTACCTACCAGCCACCCACAGCACACAACCGTCAGTCTAGCAAGAGGACAGCTGGAGATGCAGCAGAAGTCTCCTAAACAGATAAACTGCAGATGCAGTCACATATGGCTAGAGTGGTGGGTGGGTGAACATCTGAGAAAGAGCAGAGCAAGTCAGACCTTGGGGAGCGAGGAATACAATCCACTTTCTTAGTGATACGGTACTACTGTTTCTGCACTGCTGCATTTGCTAGAGTCTACCTTGGAGAATAGCTACCAGGAGCATATCTATTTAAAAGGATTATTCCATAAACCGGGAAGCCTTCTAGAACTTCCTCCGAGTGAAAGCAACATTATACAGGAACCGCCCTCTCAGCTGTTAGTGATAGTATTCACAAAAAACTGGGGGTCATCCACAGGGGCAGAGGACAGGACATCCTTTTTCTTCTTCCATCTCTACTAATGTCTAGTCAAATTTCATAGTTTCAATATTTTTGGAAGACTTTGATTTGCCCTTATAAAAGGGTTAGACCCTGAGGACTCTGCCATCAGTAAGATAAAACAGATGCTGGTAGAGCAACACTTGTAGAAATGTATGATTGAATATCTTGGTGCATTATTGTGACTTCCACTATATTCCTATTAGGGAAGACCTGATGGCTAGCAGTTACCATTTGGCTTTAGTAAGTATCACTCATCCTCAAAAACAGATTACAGAGAGGTAAGCAACTTAGGTTTAGGTGTTAAGGGAACAAAATGTTCAACATGACATCTACAGAACACGACGTCATGAAAAAGAAGTTATGTCGGTATGTCTTACCATAACGTTCCATCTGTGTTATAGATCTTCATTACTGTTAGGACGTCAGTTCTGTCCTCGGAACAGACAGACATTTCCAAGCTCGTGCCAGCCAAAAACTCTCAGCCAAGACCTACCCATAATGGCCCTCTCAATTACTCCAGATAGAGTTTGCCCGCCCCTATATAATAGAGATAGTAAGTGAAAACAGTAGGAGGCTCTGTCTGAGCAAATACCCTAACCAGGACTTCCTAAAATCCACCAGGAGTCCAGGCAGGGGGAAGGAGGGCGGGAAGTAATGAATGAATAAAGATCTACAACACAGATGGAACGTTATGGTAAGACATAACTTCTTTATCTGATGCTGTAAATCTTTATTCATTCCTTACTGTTAGGACCAAGTCCCCAGCTACTTCAGTCCTGGGTGGCCCTAAGGAAGGACATTCCTGAGCACCATAAAACCAAAAGATGTTCATCCCCTGGAAGCCAAATCCAATTTGTAATGAGAGATAAAGGTATGAGGTCTTGCCCATGTGGCTGCTGCACAGATATCATCCAGAGGCTCTGGAATGAAAAGCTACAGAAGTAGCCATTGATCTAGTAGACTGAGCCTTTATTCTGGAAGGTAAAGACAGCTTATTCTGTTGGTACATAAAAGGTAATGACGTTTCTAAGCCAGGAGGATAAAGTCACTTTGGAGACAG
This sequence comes from Protopterus annectens, assembly GCF_019279795.1. Lineage (NCBI taxonomy): Eukaryota > Metazoa > Chordata > Ceratodontiformes > Protopteridae > Protopterus > Protopterus annectens. The sequence continues at coordinate 217,759,588 of NC_056737.1, forward strand.
ATTTGCCCAATCTGGGTCCTGCAAAGGTCACAAACAACTGATCCGTTTTCCTGAAAGATTTAGTCCTGTCCAAATAACAATGAAGCTGCTGATGCACATCAAGGGTGTGCAAAAGGTACTTCCCTGTTAGAATGTTGAGGAAAGAAAACCGGCGGGTCAATAGATCGGCTAATGGAAAATCCAGAAATGACCTTGGGCAAGAAAGAAGGAAGGGTCAGTACGAAGAGACACCCTATCCCTGTGGAAGTTCAAATAAGGTTTCTTGACACTCAAGACCTGCAGCTCAGATACTCTTCTTGCAGAGATAAATGCTACTAGAAGTAGAGTCTTCCATGACAAAAACTTTACATCGCATGAATCAAAAGGCTCGAAAGGAGGGCCTGTTAGGGATTAAGTACCAAGGTCAAGTCCCAGGGTTCTCTGGGGGCCTGACAGGAGGTTTAACGTGTAATACTCCTTTCAAAAAGGTCTTGCACAGGCGGTGTGACATAACCGAAGAATTATCAAATCCATTATGAAAATTGGCAATAGCTGCTAAATGTACAGTGACTGTCGATGCTGAGGCTCCTTCATGTAGAAGAGTCGTCAGGTATTGCAGGATCTTTTGAATAGGCATAGAGAAAGGATCCAAGTTCTGATCTTTGGCCCAAACAGAAAACCTAGTCCATTTACTAGAATTAACTTTCCTGATGGAAGGTTTGTGTGAAGCCAGAAGAATTTCACGAACAAGAGATGAGATGTCAGGCAGCCTGGCAATCACTGGAAGTGGAGGAACCAAGCTGTGAGCTTGAGGCTCTGGAGATTGGGTTGAATCAGTCCCCAAGGATGAGATAACAGACCTTGGGAATGATCCAGGATCCACTGGCTGTGAATCAGATGAGGCCATAGGAACGGGAACCAGACTTGACGGGGCCAATAAGGGGCAATGAGGATCACTTTGCTTCTCAACCTTTGAGCTTTCTGGAGGAATTTCGGGATGAGGGGAAATGGGAGGAAAGGCATACAGTAGACACGGGGGCCAATCGTGCATTTCTCAGGGGTTCCCCCTGAGGGGGGATCAGGGCAAAGTACCTTCTGCATTTGTTGTTTAGGAGGGAAGCAAACAGATCGCAGCAAGGCTTGCCCCAGCGGCGGAAAATCTGATCCGCTATTACAGGATTGAGGGACCACTTGTGAGGCATCAGGATGTTCCTGCTCAGATTGTCCGCATTAAGGTTGGAACTCCCGGGAATGTGCGTTGCTGTAAGAAAGTGGTTGGAAGCTATCACCCAGTGACAAATCCTCATAGCTTCCCAACACAGGGGATAAGACCTGGTTCCACCTTGCTTGTTGATATACCAGATGACTGACATTTTGTCCAACTGAAATGCAATGGTCCCAGAAGGTAGGGATGTACAGAATGCTTGCAACGCTAAGAGAACTGCCCTCAGTTCCACGACATTTAAGTACAAACTGGCCTCCATGGGGGACTATGTGCCTTGGACCGTCTTTCCCTGGAAATGCCCCCCCCCCCCCCAACAGGGAAGCATCCATGGTCACAGTGGGCTGGGGGAGACAGAACAGTCGACACCAAAGATTCGATTGTGACTTCATCCACCATAACATTTCTTCCTTGCAAAGGTTTGTAAGACATATCATGTGGTCGAGTGGGCGAGTTAAGATAGACCATTGTGCAGAAAGGAGCCACTGTAGTATTCTCATGTGCAACCTTGCCAGTGGTACTAGAGTAATGGCAGCCGCCATGGAGCCTAAGAGTTGCAGTACAAGTCGTGCTGGTACATAGGTCTGTGGAAGGAGGGCTTAGATTTGGTGTCTTATTTTTGAAAGCCTGTGAAGAGGGAGGGAAGCTTGACAGGATGTTGTGTTGAAGACTGCTCCAATGAATTCCAGTGTTTTTGTTGGGGACATCTGAGATTTGTCCTCGTCGACTGTAATCCACAAGTGAAGAGCGAGGCCTTGAGTGTAAGAGAAGCTGCGGATTAGAAGATTCCTAGTCGGGACGGTAAGGAGCCAATCGTTTAGATATGGAGACACCTGGAATGCTTGTAGTCAAAGATGAGCTACTACAACTGCCATACATTTGGTGAAAACTCGGGGGGCTGTTGAGAGACCGAATGGCAGTGTCCTGAAGTGGTAGTGAAAGGCTGCTACTTCCCTCTCATTGGGTGGCACATCGGGGATTTGTTTGATGGGTCTGGGAGTTAAATCGAATGGCATCTGGTAGCCTCTGGATATTATTCTCTGCACCTAAACATTGGTAGTAATAAGTTGCCAGGCTGGTAGGTGCAGAGAAAAACGACTCCCAACTGCTTCCAGAGGAAAGCAATTGGGCCTTTGTTCAGGAGCGCTGGTAGGATCAGCTGGAGAAGGAATCTCTAGTGCCCTGGTTACGCAGACCCCATCTACCCTGAAAGGGGAGTCTTCCAGATGAATTGCCCCTCTGCCCGGGGGGGGGGGATTGTTCACCACGAGTGTCACGAAAAGATCCTTGGGATTTTCTGAACCACATTTTTCCTCCCTTCTGGTTCCTGGAGTAGGATCTCTGGGGGTGGAAAAGCGTATGCCCACAGCAGACAAGGTCTTTCCATGTTTCTCACTTCATGCTAGTGTGTCTTGTACTTTGGGACCAAAAAGTGCAGATTTGTCGATAGGCGCGTTGACAAAGGAAGATTTAAAGGGGTCTGTGAAATCACACAACCGCATCAAAGTTTTACGTCTCATGATAATGCCTGATGCGGCAACTCGAGCTGCCCCCTCTGTGGTGTGAGATCAAACGCATAGAGGATTTCTGGACAGATTCAAGGGTAGCTAGCTGCACCCCATCAGGCAGTACTCTCGCCAAAAAGGAAGACATTTCAGAGATTAGGTCTCTTTGAAGCCGAATGGCAAAGGTCGCTGAAGCATAGGTCCGCTTCCCTAGTCTGTCCATGGCCCGAGACTCCCCGTTTGGAGGATTGACAGTGGACTATCTTCTGCCAGTTCCCTCTTGGTGGCTGCCGCCATGACCATGGAATCACCCATCAACTGCTTGGACCAGTGGGGCTGGTCTTCAGGTGTGGATAGAATTTTGTCTGGCCTCCAGGGGACAGGTTCTACGTTGTCCGGGGCCTTCCAGGCATGCTGCACGATCAGCTTAACAAGCTCATCTGCAGGTGGGGTCACCCAAGGTATAGATAGCTGGGCACAGAAGGCCTGCAACAACGCCGATTCCTCAGAAGAAGGGTTAGAGGACTTCCAGTCTCCCCGCTGCTTGAGAATTTCGAGAATGTCTCCGAATGAGACGTCATCTGGGGGAGACCATGGGGACCCTTCTCCCTTATCACAATCGGTGTCTTCAGTGATAGATTCCTCAGGGGAATCAAGGTGCTTCCTCTTGCACAGTTTCTTCTGGGGTGGCTCCCCAGTGGAATCTTCTGAGGACGACTCTGGAGAAAGGGTTCCCTGCAAAGGGAGGTCTTGCGGCTTCCGTGCCCGGGATCCCAAAGTAGGGGGTTGGGACAGCTACATGCTGGGGGGGGGGGTTCTGATGCCAGTGTCATTGATGCTGACTGCAAGCCTGTGGAGGCAAGAACCCTCTCTATGACCTGGAAAACAGGCCCGCCTGAGGAGGGACAGGAGCCCGGAACAGAGGAGGACAACTTCAGAACAGAGGTCACACCCCACCCTGAGAAGCCCACCTCCAGATGAGGAGCTCTGAGAGGACTGGAAGCCGAAGCCGTGTACATAGACAGCGCCAGCAAAAAAATAGGTGCCAGGCTAGGTACAAAGGTACCGACAGTCCAAACACTGCTCTGCGAGTGCACCCGCTCCAACAGAGCCGATGCAGCAAGGGTGGTCGGTGCAGAGAGGGAAAAACCTGCAGTTGGAGCCGAGACAGTATGCATCGGAGTGGACATCAGTACGGAAATCTCCGGGGTCTGAGTAGAGACTGGAGGAGGATAAACAGGAGAATATGCTGTGAAGGATTCCGAGCCAAAGGGGACGGAAGGTCTAGCTGGAGTGGGCAATCCCCTAGCTGCCATAAGCTGGTCCACAACTCACGCTACATCTAGTTCAGAGAGGCTCCTGGTGGATCTAAAGGAGACTGCTGAAGGAGAATCAGGTCTTTCAAGAAAGGGGCTAAAGCGATTCCCCAAAAAAGGGTTGTATGTTGGAGAGTATCTGGTGCTTTTGAGATACGACTTTAGGAGCAGAGATCATAATCTGTGGAGCCGAAGAAGCTATCGGCACCATGGCCAGGGATGGTGCCGAAGCAGGTATAGTCGTGGAAGCCAATGTCGGAACCAAAGATGGCACCGGAGCCGGTGGTGCCGAGGCTGGACCCGAAATAGGAGTCAGAGACGGCACGGAGGGAGAAGACACAGCACCTGGTGCCAAAGAGGTCTGCGCCGAGGACGCCAGAGAAGCACGGAGCTGACTCAGTTCCATAATAGATGGAAATGTAGGGACAGAGTGACTCTTTGGAGGCGGTGAGACCTCCAACCCAGATAGAGCCTCCAAAAAAGGTGTTTTGATTAAACCTTTCAAAATAAGCTCATTTTTATGCTCTGCTAGCGTGTGATTGCTAAAACTAGCACAAATGTCACAATCAGCTTTAATATGGTCCACGCCCAAACAGTAAACGCATCGAACGTGGCCGTCCGAGTTGGACATGTTACACCCACACTTGTCACACTGTTTAAACCCCAACTTAACTTTGTCTGACATTGTACAGGCAACAAAGGGGTATCCTAAAGGAAACAACAATAAGAAGGAAAGAAAAAGGAGAGAATACCAACGATGGTATTTAAAAATACCACAAGTGGTAAAGAAAGGCCTACCAAAGGCAGGAGACAGGGACAGTACCAACGATGGTAGAAATTTAACTACCAAAGGTAAAGGGTAGGGAATAGATGTAGGTTATATGCAACAATAAGAAAAGGCTAAACTGACTAAAAAAACAAGAAAGTTTGAAGAGAAACTACACCAAAAATCACAAATGTCCACTTAGCTTTGAGACAGATGGCTAGGCACGTCTGACGAGGAATGCGGCAAATGAGATCTGGAGTAACTATGAGAGGGGCATTGTGGGTAGGTCTTAGCTGAGAGTTTCTGGCTGGCACGAGCTTGGAAACAGCCATGTCGGTTCAGAGGACGGAACCAAAGTCCTCACAGTAAGGAATGAATAAAGATTTACAACATCAGGTATTACTTTCATCATTACTGTCAGTCCCGAAAGGGGGCTTTCCGCAGTGACTGCAAAATCACCAACCAGGATAACACTGGACAGTCACACCATTAATCAGAATTATTAACAGCTATAATTATACAATTTCACTTGATGACTGCTGGCAGTTTTGTTGGGGGCCAATTCTTCAGCACTCATTTAAGAGTTAAATGAATTACATCATTGCTGAAATGGGTTTTCTTCTTTTCTGTATTATTTTTACTTCTATGCCTGCTGACCATCAAGCCCTCCCTACATATCATAACCCATTCATTTTCCTCACACAAGGGTCACAGATAACCAGAAAGGCCATCATCCTAGCAGCCATGGAGGTGTTTCCTTCACTTTTAGCTAGTGTACTTCCACCCACCTCCTACAAGGACTTACTTGCATACAGATGAGATTTTCAGTCCCAACCAAATTCTTAGCCTTTGCCATTTCAGTGGTGCGCAAACCTCTATCCTAATCGTATCGATCAGCCAACTGGAACAACCACCTTCACTCCATCAGGACAGGAGAGCGACTGTTCGTCTCTCATTCTGATACTCTTCCTCCTGACTCTTCCAGTGCCAACTGCTAAATGAACTGTCATCCGGGAGATTGTGTTTTCTCCCTCTGTGCTACAGACCTAGGTGGCAATGTCACAGAAACAGACTGTAAAATTATCCTTTGGAACAGGACTATATGAACCACTGAATTCATGACACCATGAAGTGGCACACCTGTTGTGTGCAACACTGTTAGAATATGAACCCAACAGTGGTATTTTTCAAAAAACAGAATCACCCCAATGTTGGACTGTGAACAAACTATTACACAGCTCAGGTTAAAGAATTGTGCACAAAGCATCATATCTTGGTACTGCTGACGGTCTGCTACCAAGTGAAGATGCACGAACGATTGTACAAGAGGAGTTGCCATTCCCACTGCGAAATGCAACAGTGGGATTAAAACTATCCTAGTATTATGGCCATGTATCCTGTACAAACACAATGTATATGCTGCAGTACATATTCTACAGTACAGGCTATGCAGCCCTACTGTCTAGTAAGCCTTGCCTGTATCTTTCCAAAACTACCTTGTATAATCCCAGATCCTTCTGCCCACCCACACTGTTGGCAGTCACCCCTATCCTGTGGTACACCATGCCCACTTGTGTAAGCACCACTAGCACCATAAAGCGTGATATCCTGGCTGCATCCAACAGCACCACCACATCCACAACCCACAGATGTTGGTGAGGGCCCCTTTACATACACTATGAAAACTCAGCAAAGACCATCTACAATGTGTGTGAGAGAAAGACATACAGATTGATGGCAGTCCGCCTCAGCCATGGAAGCCAAGGTGGATGGTGACAAAGTATAGGTTTCTGTTTAAAGTGGTTACTGTACACTAAGTATACTGCACAACAAAGACGTTGCAGATTACTCCAACTCAATGTGTTGGGTGTGGGATACATGCGGTTGTGCCTACATCTGGCGGGATACTGGGATGTGCTATTGCATCCCTGACGTATACTGTCATTTTTACGCCCTATCATTTAATGTACAGTGTTACTGCATCCCTGATGCATACTATTTTTTGTTTAATGTGTTACTAATTTTCTGGTGCTCTTGCCCAGCTATATTATGCAGAGCAGCACATAAACCAGTTTTGGGACACTGGGTGCTGGGATACGAATGCTGCTGTTGCTGCCGCTATATGTTCACAGCTATACACTCAAATGTCTGGCTTTGAATTTTCTGAACTGGAACGGAGTTTACTAGATAAAGGTTTAACTTCTATTCAACCTGGTAATGGTGTATTGAATGACAGCATTACAGAGCTAAGAATGTTTGTTAGGAGTTTAGATATGAAAATGTTATCTGGGAATAATGCCGGTACTGAAAATGTCTTAAAAAGTGGCAGCACTTTTTTACCTAATAACACAGCTACTGCCACAGCCTTTTTACAGTTATGTGAGAATGATGTTATGATTTGCTTTTTAATGGAAAATCATTTAGTTTTCATAACCTAAATGCTAATGAAAGAAAAGTACTAATGGACTTAGTTAAAAGGACTGACATACTGAAACCAGCTGAATAAAGGTGAGAAAACAGTTATATTTAATGTACGACAATATCAAGAACTGATGTATGAATTTTTAAACGACAGTGCAACATTTAAGGTTATAAATTTTATAGAGCTGAATAGAATGAGTTAAAGGATTAAAACTAAATTGTATGACTATTTAATGCAGTTAGCAATTACTCCTGAACAATATAATTATTTCTACATAGAACATCCTATCTGCCCAGTTATATATGGGTTGCCAAAGCTCCATAAAAACTTGCTTCACCCCCCCAATGAGACCCATAGTCTCAGGAAAACAATGGGCTGCTAGAGCAATCTCAAAATATTTAGACCAGCAACTTAAACCTCTATTGAAACACAGTATGTCCAACATACAGGACACTGGTGAATTTTTAGATTCATTGATAATGTTTTTGATTATGAATATGACAAATGTGTTTGTAAATGGACATTAAATCCTTATTTACGGTTATTCCTAACAATATAGGTATTAAATTATGTTAAGAGAATTTCTAGTTAAGCACAGCACTTTTACAGCAAATAAAATTTCTCTGCTATGTTCTCTACTGGAGATCGTTCTGCAAAATAATGTTTTCATGTTTGGGGATGATGTGTATCATCAGACTTCAGGAGTAACTATGGGCACACCTGGAGCCAAGAGCTATGCTAACAGTGTTGGCTAGATGGGAAGATTATATTTTTGATTCTAACAAAAATTAATATTATAACAGTGCTTTAATGCACTCTAAACATTTCATAGATGACACAGTATTATTGTGGAGAGGTAGCAAGGAGGCATTGGAGCTATTTGTTAAACATCTACAAAATAGCATCATCTTCCTTAACTTTCAAATGTCTTGTTCAGTAGAGGAAATCACTTTCTTGGATGTTAAACTGATGAATACTGATGGTAAAATTAATATATCTATATATAGGAAAGAGGTACAAGCATCTAGATATGTACATAATTACAGTATGCACCCCACACATGTTTATAAGGGTGTAGTAAAAAGTCAATTCTTGACAGCCAGTAGGCTAAAACACCACTGAAGAAGGGTTTGCAGCTAAAATTAGTACTATGACACTGGACTTTTTGGCAAGAGGTTATAGTAGGGATTTATTAACCAAGAATTTAGAATATGTTAAATCTGAAAGGCCTAGTGTGGCTAAACCATACTTACTTAGAGAAGGCAATAATGCCCAGAACAGCCCGGTGAGAGAAGCTGGGTTTAATAAATTAGGATAGATGATGAAGTACAACAGACATTCTAGGCAGATTCAGTCCATAATTAAAAGAAATTAGACCGTTCTTAGTTCTGATGTTAATGTTAGGAAAATAGTAGGAGAAAAGCCTTACTTTGTATACAAGAAAGAGAAGAACCTCAAACAACTTCTTTGCTATAAAGATTTTGATAAAAATGAAGACTTACATAGATTTAACAAGGGGACAGTCCCCTGTTATAACTGCACCTCTTGTAAGTTCATTAATATGGAAACAGGATTTATACATCCGATAACACAAGTTCATTTTATTTTTAAGGCATTTGGGATGCGCAATAGTGAAAATGTAGTTTATTTGGCTAACTGTGAAAAATGTTTGTGTTTTTACATTGGAAAAACAAACTGTAAATTCATGGAGAGAATTGCATCCCACTAAGAAGGGGGGTTGAGACAAATGCACTTAGTAAGCATATTTTACATTGTGGAAATGAACATGCATTTAAATTTAGGATACTGCAGAGAGTTTGCAAAAACAAGAGGGGGAGGGGACATTGTGAATGCCACAGAGAGAGCAGAATACAAATGGATAAACTTTTTTAGCTCTGAAGTCTATCCAGGGCTTAATAAAACTAACAGTATTAAACCCATTTTGAAATTAAGATAAGCATATGTATTACAGTTGTCCTGTGGAACCTTTTAGGCAGTAATGAAACTTGTTAAGTTGTCCATTGTTTTTAATGTTTTTTTTAGTGAACTAGGCTTAGTCAACTATATTAATTATGTAAATTGTATAATTAATTATAGAATGTGCTTATGACACATGTTATGTGATTGGCGGGTGTTCTAAATTTATTCTGTGGTTTTAATGTACTGATTCATTCTTGAAGAAGAGTTTCAAATCGAAAGCTTGAAGTACTAAGCCTTGTTTTACATGGATGGTCGTGCTGTGCCTTTTTGTTACTGGATTTAATTTTGTGTTGGTTCACCAGTACGTTTAGCTGTTCTACACCTGCTTCCTGGACTTTGTGTTCTATGACTCATTTATGTGACCTGCAGAACATTCTGTGAATCATCATTTGCATGCTTACTGTGCATCTAGACACCTCCCAGTATGCAGTAATGTAGGATACCATTCCAGGGTTTTAGGAGGCTTCACAAATTGCATATGGCTCTAGTACGTGGCTTGGACCATGCATCAGCCCTCTTCAATCGAGTACCATGTTTATGTACTCTACTGAAAATATTCTTGCTCACGCTTTCAATGCTATGGGCTATTATCTCAAGGATTATGCCATGGCTGTGGCATAATTCGTTCCAAAAAGTTGACTTTGTATGTGGGTTGAAACAGCATTTCAGGATAAAGTGAGCAATGGCTGTACCATAATTCATGGAATATAACAGTACACCGACAAAAGTTGTGACCCGGTTTGAAGTTGTAAAAAGAAAAAGTCACGGTCATGTTTAGCATTATGTCGTTTTACTTTTAACAAAGGTAAAATTTCCACTACAGTACTGCTCCAAATTTGTTCCCCTGAGGCCTTGACATGCGTCACTATAACTGCTTAATTCAGGCAAGAAATATAACTTGGAGTCGCTCCATAAAAACTTTCCTGCATAACATTTAGTTCTACATTTTTTACCTGGGTGGCAATCACGTGGCATGTTGAAAAACTTAACAGAGAAGTATTAAACATTACAAAAGATTCAAATCGTATATAATATTTGGTAAAGATAGCCTTGTAATAAAGCCTTGACATTCCTTTGTTTTACAGAAAGAAAGGAATTTTACACATTTGTAATGCTGGAAAAAAAATATTTTGCATCCTGACAAATAACTACTGACGCCATAAACATTTACACTAACAAACATTTGGAATGCAGTTGAGAAACACTGCCTTCTACTTTGTTGCCTCACACTTGCCTCACACTTTGTCTTGTCTCATTCTGTTTAACAGTCATCTTCACAAACACTCTCAAAAGTCTACATCCAGTTATAGCCAGATGGCTGCAATGATGAATGTTGGCCAGATAACTACTCTGCTTTATCTAGAATGGTCTTGCCATGGTATAACTACCCTAGCCATTTCACTTCTGGATCAATAACTCGCACTTCATTACTTACAAGGTCCTTACAACAGTTGATAAATTAATCTATCATGCATATTTACAAGGTTAACTAGACAGCAACCAGAATAAGGAAACCGTTACACGGGATATTTTATTTGCCAGAAGAGGAATATCAAACAGTAATTCTACAGTCCGTTGTAGCCTAAAGAAAGGAATGCAGATATTCCACGAAAGTCTGATGTACCCTGACTCAAGTCTTTACCTCAGTCCATCACCAAGGTGACTAAAGGAGGCGGCACAGGATTGGCAGAAAAATAGTTTCACAACATTGATTATTTTTTAGCTTCTCCAGTTGTTTAGCGTTTCTAATAGCATGGCACCAATAAAAGTACAACTAAAGTTCAAGATATTAAATTTGCTTCAGTTCTTTGATGTTTGCCAACAGCATTCTTTTCAGCACCCGCAATTACCCTGCTACTTAATATATGGTCATAAACCACGACTATTGTAACTAATGTTTTTTCAACCCTCGACAAGTTTCTACAGAACACTGTCATGCTTATAAACTGTTTTTACCATTTAGTTCAAGGATAAAAGTATTACAAACATACCAAAAGTCATGTCACAGGGAGACTGAGCAAATAACATCTGAGGAGACATTTCCATCTTCGATCATGGCAATAAACTCTACAAACTACCTTATGTGACTGAAGGAGATGGTGTGGCAATTGCCACAAATTACCATTCCTGTTTCTTAAGAGGATTGTATACAAGTCAAGAAGCCTACTAATGTGTCATAAGAAAAATGCAGAGAAGATAACACAACAGTTAAAAGAAATAAGCAAGGTACAGCCCACAGCCATGGACTTAGTTACAACAGCATATGCAGCTTGCAGCTCTCCATATCCCCTGAAAATCTGTTAGCACTGTCTACTTTTCCTACATCATTAACAAAAAAACAGCTCCCATAAGCTAACAGGAAATATAAGATGGCCCTCTGCAGCCCCCAGCATTACAAACTGTTAGTACCACTTTGAACCCGCTATGTTTTCTAAGCTAATTGTAAATGTATTCATTTGCTCAGATTGTCAGCTGAGTAAAAGGACTGATCCAGAGAGACTTTTCAGCAATGACATACAGAAAATGGAAGCAACAACACACAAAAATGTCATGAACAATATTAGCACAATGGAAATAAATTAGTACAACAGCTGTACAGTGAATCAGTTATGTAAAAAGAGTGATTCAAACTCCACTAATTACAAACACTAAGTCAATTAATTGGCATCGCAATGTACAAATAAGTGTATTAAGTATTAGTTCAAGTGAAAAGCAAAACCACGTTCCTTTTCAGGCAGGGTTAGAGGAGGACAAAATAAAAGTAAGCCAACTACCCTCATCAAAATACTAACAAAATCTGAGAAAGTGTAAAGCACATTGTACAACTTCTACTTTGTTTGTGTCTTTCGGCTTTTCCCAGTTAGGGGTCGCCACAGCGGAACTTCAGTCCGCTAATGATTGGCAGTAGAGTTTTACATGCTGGTTTGCCGGGCCTAATGCACAACCATCAACGAAGGAATGCCCGTTCACGCATGTCGCCACACAGAAGACACTAACTGAGAATCGAACGGGCAACGTCTAATTGTGAGGCAGCAACGCTACCGCAGCACCACCACCGCATTGCACAACTTCTAGTATTTTGTTTAAAACATTTGTATTAATAGAGGATTGGGATATGTACCTTGACATTTTTCTGTATAAGGCATCCTTCATGTTAGCACAATTTAGCAACATTAACGCATTACAAATAGCTCCCTACATAGTAGGATGGATGGCAATCTGGTTAAAAGAAAATACACAACCTGCAGGTACAGCAGGTGTTTCATCAGAGAGAATGAAGGGGAGAAGTGATGTCACATAGGGCTCAGTGTTAGGCATTTACTTTTCTGATCTCCTGACCATAACATTGGTCTAACCAAGCTTGCAGGTGACTAAACTGGGAGTCACTGTCAAGTTCCCCTTTGATGCCTAAGCTCATCAGAAAGAATTTATCGCTTAAATACCCGGTGTACTAAAAATGGGCTCAGTTCAAATGACAGAAAATGCAGTATTGTCACATTTGATAGACACCTCCCCCTGCATACAATACAGACCCTACTCCAAAGTGAAAAAGCTGTTAGTGACCTTGGAATATGGGTGGATAATTTCTGTGGATAACTTCCTCTCCTTTCATCATTATGTAACCACAGTAGTCAGAAAGACCTACTTCGTGCAGCTAATCTCCAAAGGAACATCATCACAATGTAAACAGGCAATTGCCTCTCCTCACATTCAGTACTGATTAGCCAGTTATCCCCTTAGGGATTGTACCGCACTCATCTAATAACTAGAAATACCCCAGAATTTCCAAAGGTGGTCACTGGCTTCAAACCCTGAACTACCACAAAAGACTGTAAGCACTGTCCCCTTCATTCTGTACTTTATAGACTTGCAAGTGGAGCTGCTTACTCTCTTCACAAATTACAAAAGACCCACAAATACAACCACGGATCTAAATCTCCATCTACAACTAAACAAAACTTGGTGAAGAGAGGTTCACTACGGAATGCCTTCCCCTACTGAGGAATAGATTCCTTTTGCAAATGAAGCAATGAGATATGTTCACCAATTCACACTGGTATCACTGGTTTCACCCCCCTCAAAAAAAACAAGTACCAAGTGTGGATGCTTCAAAGAAATGGGGTTACAAATTAGATGATTTTGTCTTCCAATACTCCGAAGCTGTATTCAAGCTTTCGCCTTATGCATTATTTTTTTTTTAATCAATCACTTGGCTGGCCATTCTTGTAGTGCGAGACATAAAATGCAGGATTTCTACAATCTCCTTTGAGATAACAACAAGTGCCAACTCAGCAACAAGAAGTCATAATAGACCGATCTTATCCATCAATCCAATTATCTACCTCTCAGCACTTACGAATGTTAGCCTGCCCACCCTTCACAAGGTTAAAAACAATCTGCCTGATCTGTGTATTATTTCCCATAGTCGGCCTGATCTGGCCCATAACTCCTTTGTACAGCAACGTAGTTAAAACAGTTTTCATACTATTTTTTATTGTACAAACAGGTGAAAATGGCTGATTGCACCCTTTATCGGTCAACACCTTCTTACGAGTGAAATACATATCAGCTGGCAATTTAGACATGCTTTAAAGTACATATTAAAACTGCATGCAACTCAGGGGCACTGTGCTTAGGAGATTAAGCAAAGAACTTGTGAAATATGTCTTACATAGGCAAGTATAAACATAATTATGAAGACGACAGATAAATAAAATATGAACATACTGTATCTTGAACATTACTTAAAGTGAAACGTTTGCACCTTACTATCAACAGGGATGACAATGTGCCAAAACAAGGACAACTGGTTGCTTCGGTGATAAAATTTGTTGCAGGATTTTTTGAATACAAGTACAGATATACTCGCCTGCTCTGTCCATCTCTCCCTCTCATTTCCACATGAAATGAATTCCAGTAATGACTGTACAGAAATGAAAAGCTTTACAACAGCAGTATACAGTTAGTAAAATGGACTGCGAATAAAGCTACAACAGTCTAGGATTGGTAATTTGAAAACCAAAGTAGGTTTAAGCAGCTTTGCCGTAGACAGAACTGAAACCAAACTTGCCTCTGCTACAGTGGGACAGTGATACTCTGTACCTAAAACACCTGTCAAAATTACAGAAATGTATCTTTCATACTTTGCAGTATACAAGATGCCTGTTGTGCTAACAAAAACTGCCAATACTATTTATTTATTTGTATTGGTTTACTGGGATGGTCCACTGGGCAAAAAGGTGCCCATTTTCAGTGGAGGCCCAGGGAGAAAAGCTCCACATACAAAAGAAATTTAAATACAATCACATTTTCTACATACATAGAGAGATAAGATTGTTTGTCTGTTTTTTAAGTTATCATAAATTTCCAGCTAGAATAACAAAGGCAGTATACATTATATACAAATTATACAAAGTACAATATATCATCTGCTTTGGATACTGTAGAGTGAAGACAGCAAGGGACAGCTGCATAACTGTTAAGCAGAGGGGAGAAAAAATTTAGTGAGATCAGGTGGGGGAAGATGCTCTGTAGTAGTAGCCACATGTGCATTGCCACAGGGTTAAGAGATGCTGTTTTAGAGACTTTTTGAAGGGTATGTGATTGGAAATAATTCTGATAGAGCTGGGTAGGGAATTCCAAGTTTTAGCAACAGTACATGAGTAGAGAGAGTGATTAACTGCTAGATTGGGTATTTGCACTTTTAGAAGGAATTGATTTTCAAATCGGAGTTGTCGGGAGGGCTTTTGGAGAGTAAATAAGGAGGCAAGGGATGGGCAAATTGGAAGGTTTGGTAATGATACAGTAAGCTGTGGTTAACTGCAAGTAGGTTAGGTGATGGGGAAGTTCAAGCCACTTTAGTTTGCTTAGGGAGATGCAGTGATGGGAGGAATACGTTTCGTTGGTACCGAACCTGGCAATCTTGTTATAACAGGACTCGATCTTGGATTTTAAGGAGCTTTGAATGTTAGTGAACACATGGGCACTGTATAAAAGTGAAGGAAGCAAATAGGATAGTGTAAGGGTTTGTCTAGTGGTGGGTGTGAGGTACAATTTATGCTTATAGAGGGTGCTTAGGTTCTGATGTTTTTTTTGATGCAGTTTTGGATGCGTAGATTGAAGGTTAAGTGTTTGTCTGTTATAACTCCTAGAAATGTAGTTTGTGATACTGCACTAATGCAGGTTTTGTTTTGCGAATAAATATTAAAATCTGTTTTATTTAGGGGGAGTTTATTTTTTGGGGGTGAATAGAAGCAGGTTAGTCTTGCTGGGGTTAAGGACTAGATGGTTGTTATTCATCCATTCCTCAGTAATTGAGAAAGCATCTTGGGTCCTAGCTAGGAGTTTGTCAGCAGAGTCAGCAATGCAGATAATGGCTGAGTAGTCTGCGTACTGTATTACAGGACTTAGGGGACTGGTGGAGTGGAAGTCATTAATGAATATGCTAAAAAGGAGAGGTCCCAATATGGATCCTTGGGGAACTCTTGTGTGTATATTGAGGAATGGTGTGAAAGAGTGGAGCCATTTAGTGGCTTGCTGTCTGTTGGTTAGATAATCAGAGAACTAGTTAAGAGTGGGAGATGACATTTCCAGATTGGATAGCTTTGCCAGCAGTAAGGGGTGGGATGTGGTGTTGAAGGCTTTGGAGAGGTCCAGAAAGAGAGAGGTGACAATTTTTCCAGTGCCCATTGAATGATAGGAGTGCAGTGATGGTACTGTGATATGGGTGGAATCCATGTTGGGATGGGGATAACATCTTGTTTTCTGTTAGGAAATTTAGGAGCCGAGCGTGGATGCATTTCTCCATGATTCTAGATAGTGGGGAGAGTATTGCAAATTGACTGGAAATTGGTGAAATCTATGTCAGGGCCACCTTTGTGAAATGGGAGTATGTAGGCTTTTTTCCAGATTACAGGTACATGAAACTCTTGGAGGGATCTGTTGATTAATATGCTAATTGGGTAAACTACAGATTTGGCTGACATTTGTTAAGATACCTGGGGGTAGATTATCTGGAGCAGTTGTACAGGGTTTTACTTTGAGTACTAATTTGCGAATGGTAGTTGTTGGGCTATGGGAGAAGGAAAAGCAAGCATTGGGGTGGTTGTGTGAAGGTTGCACGAGTGTGTATTTGCTAACTTTAGAACTTGTTTGTGGGAAGGTGGCAGGGAGTTTGGAGATGGTGTCTATGAAGTGTGTGCTGAAGAGGGTTGCTATTTCACTGGGGAATTTGTTTAGATGTGGGCATGGGCTGTTTTTGCTACCTGGATGCAGTAAACTAGAGATGGTACCCCAAAATTTCTTAGCGTTGTTTCTGTTTTGGGATGTGAGGTACACGTTTTTCTCATCTCTGATTATGAAGTGTTTAGCTTGATTTCGGAGTTGTTTAAATTCTAGGAGGTTAGCAGGATTTTTGGTTTTATGCTAGAATTTCCATGCTCTATCTGACTGTCATAAGTTGTTTTATGGCTCTAGTTAGCATGGGTGGTTTTCATTCATTTTACTCGTAGAGAAGCCAAGTTATTTAGAATATTTAATAATGTAGTAATTGAAGAGTTCAACTGCCTCGTCTAAGGGTAGCACTTTTAGGGTGCTCCAGTCTATTTGTAGGAGGGTGTTGTTGAAAGTGTCTGGGCTGAACTTGGATAGGTTCCTGGTTAATTTATATTGGTAGGTATTGTGGGTGGGGGAGTATTTCCAAAGGATATAAACAGGTAAGTGATCACTCATGGTTTGAGGTAATGTGCCTCTGGCTGAAATGTTACTCAGGTCAGACACTAGAATCCAATCTAGTGTAGAACCACTGTTTTTGGTTTTGTTTGGTCTGGTAATGTCTGTTACTACTTGGGTGTAGGAGAACAGGTTTATGTTGGAGGTGGACTGTTTTTTGGTAAGTTCTAACCAATCAATGTTAACATCACCTAGGATGATGGTTTCATTTTGAATCATTTTAGATGTCCAGGCGAGGATTTTTTCTAGTATAGGAATGTTATTTCTGGGAGGAATGTAGAGCGACTATACAGATTTTTTTAGTGTTATTTAATTGGAGATACCCGATAATTTCTACAGATTCAAACTGCGGTATGGGGCTAGAGAAGGGGACAGTGCTGAGGTGGTTGGAATAGAGTATGACAATGCCATTTCCTTTTTTATGTGGCCTGTCAGACTGAAGACACTTGTAGCCTGGTGGGAGAAATTCAGTGTCTTATGTAAGGTTTGAGCCAGGTTTCAGTAGTAGCAACTATATCAGGTTGGGTTTGGGAAATACAAACATGGAAGCTTATTATTCTAAAAATAGAAAAAAGATGCGCTCAACTAGGAGCTGCCCTTACATTTTTGTGAGAAGTGCCCTTGTTCTGTACTACGTAGCCAGAGAAGCCAAGACTTCGACAATGGGATTAACATGTACCCTGAAGGTGAGGGAATGGTGAGTCAGACTATGCACCAGTATAATAAATGACCCACGGCATTAATACACACGTTTGGAATTATGAACAAGTAAAATGCAACCAGGTGTGTGTGTGTGTGTGTGTGTGTGTGTGTGTGTGATGCTAAAGAAAGGGAAAGCAAAAGGGATGTTCATTTCAGTGATCAACTTGTTGACCAGAGAGCCAGTTAGCATGCCCACTGTAAACGGAGCATTTATCAGTGTATAAAAAATTTCAGCTATTTAAATATTCTTGAGCAGGCATTGATATACGTTTGATGATTACTCCAACATATTTTATGAGAGACACTAGAAAATGAGGAAAAACAGAAACATTTTACCTGGCAAATGTCCACAGATATGCAGACCGTCTCTGATTTTCCTGATATTTCTGCTATCCCTAGTATTTTTTTTTTTTAATTACACAAGAATGTCTTTTCTCACTAATGCCAGAGATGAACAGCTCCATTCTTATTTTTCTATAAAAGAGCCGGTACTACTGTGTCCCTGGATTCCTCATTCTGCCTCTTGTACTGCACAAGCATGCAGAATATGACATACACATGCGCAGTATATCAACTTTCAAGAGGAAGTCGGAAGAACACCAAAGATAGACTACACAACTGCATTATTTAAAAAACAGAAGTAATTTCTTTTTTAATGTACTGTATAACAATTCACTCCTGTGTGAGGGTATATCAGGATTTACCCAACGTTGCATTTGTTTAATTACTCAGGCTTTCCCTCATGATCAAACCATACCAACCATGGACAAATCCTAAAATAGAGGATTATTTTTAAATTATTTAATGAGGGTCTTTATAAACCGACACAGGGGGTTTGTGATGAAGACAGGAGTTCCCCCAACTTTTGCTAAGTTGGTCCTTAATGACTGGTGGAAGGTATTTTTATATTATTTAAAAGGTTATTCTGTGACAATGTGTACAATATTGTTTTTCAATATTGTTGATATCCCTTTACAACAGATTCTGGATTTTGACAAAAAATGAACAGTTTTAAATTTTAGTTGTATCCATAGTGTAACTAGCATATATTTTTGGATGCAGATATTAAACTTGATCAAACCTTAAAACTTCTGCTCCTTGTATTTATCGCAAACCTAAATTCGGGCCAAGTCTGAAAAAGGTCTATGGAGATCACTGCTATACCTCAGAAAACAAATAAAAATAAAATAAAACATACAAGTATTACCATCCATTACATGTAAAGAAAATGTCATTAGGAATCTGGCAATCAGACCGTCTAAACTTACATCTGAAAACATTGTATTTCAGAGGAATTTAAAAGATTTGAAATTCTTGTTTAAGGAAAGAAATTACATTATCAAATTTTACAGATTATATACTATCAGATGTGCTTCATGGTAGTACATTTAAACACAAAATCATATTAAAAGAGCATTGCGATAGTGATACAAGAGGAGTGAAGGAATGGTGTGATCAAGCCTATGTACATGTTTTTCCAGTAACGTGAAGGAGTACAAAATAAAAGGAAAAAAGTTAAAAATAACTCAATTTTTTAGGAAACTAGATGAAAGTTCAATTTTGACTTGTAAAAACTGAAAACTTGAAACATGGCAGGTATGGTTAGTTGTGGATAAAAGTAGCTCTACTCAAAAAAAAAAAAAAAAAAAGTGAGCCCATACCCTCATGGAATTTGAAAGTGGTGGTAACATAAATGCACATATATAATGACCCTGCATTAAAGTCACCAAGGTACCAGTACTGGAGTTACTGAAAGATTTACTTGTAAAAGTCATTTAGTGGGTGTACTGTGCTATATGTACTTGGGATGGGTTTTACAAAGGTGAAACTAAAAGACGACATTATGAAAGACACACTGTACATATCTATGCGATTAAAACAAATAAAACATTTATTTAAGCATTAAAGAGTATGTCCAGCTTTTTTCTAATTCTTTGTGTAAAACTAAGTTCATAAAGGGTCTGAAAGAAGTAAACCGTCAAGTTATTTACATGTTAAAGAGTTACTTTGTCAAATAAAGTTAATGCAGGGCACCACCTAAACTAAACGATCATTTAAATATCAAATAGGTTGTAAAATCCTGCCCAGAAATTACATATGCAGCACAGTGATAGTAATGGGTGCTTTTTAACATTCATTAACACATTTTGTAGGTAACGGAGAAAGCCTAAATGTACTTATACTTTTTAAATCACTATTTAAATCATTTGAATACCCGCTGCCTCAATTCACATGAAGTGTTCTTATGGATGAAAATGCTTAACTGAGGGGTTTTCTTTATAGTAGTGTTATAGGTTGAGTTTTATTTCCTCCTTTTTTATCTTTGAAACTAACAGAAGCACAACATTTAGTTGAATACTAAACTTATAAGAACAACCGGCACTAGTTAAATTTGCAAAGACTAGTCTGAAAAAAGTACTTTCAAATGGTTATTTACTGTCAACAAAATTAATGACTTAATTATTTTATTATATGCAAAGTGACAGCAAATTATTCACACTGGTCTACAACAATCAATAAAGGACATAGTAATATTCAGGACAAATCACCTATGGCTATAACTGTGGTGGTCTGTCACAGTGCAAGTATGTCCAAACTTCCAAACCACAACAAATTTAGAGGTAAGAAAATTTTTTTTACACGCACACACAAGAATAACGTAAACACTTATTCAGAGATTTACTATTTGCTACTAGAGTACAGCAAAATAAGTGAAACTGTACAGGTGGAAAAATACTCACAAGTGCACTAACAACAATATACACTGGGAAACAAAATAACAGAAATACATTCTTTAAACAGCTGCACCACACACACACACACCTCTCAACGAATCAGGGTCAAATCCAAAAAATAAACAAAGACACTTTTAAAGTGTTGGTCTCATTAACTTGAGACACTGACAAAATAAGAACATGTGCATTAATATCAATTTTCTGAAATAAAAAAGTTTATAACTATAGTATAATTCACCACATTTTCTCCAAGTCAGTTTTAGGAGGGTCATATTTAAAATCTGAGTGAAAATCAGGGGCGACCCTGAAAATCAAGAACAGTTAAGAAGTATACACACACACACACACACACACACACACACACACACACACACACACACACACAGTTCTAAGTAGATGTGTAGAAACCAAAAACACTAACTGGATGTCAAGCCAGAAAGACTGGTTCTGAATCCAGAGTTTCTAATGACATAACAGGGTCCTCTGACCTTCTCTTGTCACTACAAACACTTAGCTTAACGTGTTCATGGAAGTTTAGATTCAGTATGTTACATAATGCTGAGTGTACATCCACAGGCACAAATCTCAGAGCTTTAACGGTGGTGTCATCAAGCTCAGTCTGTATCCAGATAAATTAACAATGGGTAAACTGATTACATGTGTTACAGATAGGGCAGGTCTGCAAAGCCCTAACTAAAGTGATCATTTGGTCAAAGGAGAATAACATGCGAATAAATACATCAAAACTAAGCATATCACACTTGGGGGTCATTTACTGAAAGATGAGTATTTAACGGGTTCCTATTGCATGAACAAACGTTTCAAAGTTCGAATGTCATATGGTCGACACCATATGATCGAACTTTGAAAAGTTCAAAGGTTAAAAGTAACAGCGCCGTATGGTGCAGAATGGGAGAATTTCCCTTTTCTGCAAGGTGCGATCTCAGAGTTGGTATATTTAGGTAGGGGGGTGTGGGGGGTGCAGGGGGGCTTGCTCGGAGCGTTAAGGTAAGTTTTAAGTTTTATTATATATTCGAAGTTTCACACTTCGATCATATGTTGTCGAACATATGGGATTCGAAGTTTTGAAACTTTGAATATAAAATATAGACCCTATTTAGCACAGCACACAGTGACTGAAAGAGTAAATCCATTTAAGGACCTGGGTATTCGGGCAGATCCAGCTTTAATCATATCAACAAATTGGTTAGTGATAGTTTTAGAATTATAGGCTGTATAAAAAAGATTTATAAAGTCTAGGAAATCATTAATTTAGTGTTTGTTAGTTACATTAGTCCAAAACTTGAGTATGGCACAATATGGAAACCTTATAAGAAAACAAGCGTAAGTAAACTGGAAAGAGTGCAGACAAAAGATACCAAGGAAATGCATTGAAGTGAAAATTCAAGTTATTGTGAAAGACAAATATCTGAACTTGTAGAGGTCTCATATATACATTTAAGAGAAGACCTTATTTAGGTATATACAGTATACTGAGACAGCTACCTCTGGGAATGTTTGGGGTTATCAAAACGTAGTACAGAATCATTAGACAACCAGATTATATATGAATAAGAGTAATATTAATTAACTGAGAAAGCAGCTGCTGCAAGGACAGACTACTGAATCACATTAATGCAAGCAATAGTTCAGATAATTTTTTAAGAACAACTTGAACACTTATTATGGGGAAAAACTGTTTTTGGTATACTGGCAGACTGAAAAGGCATTATTGCCCATCCCTGACATATCTGTATGTATGCTTGCGTACAAAATACTTAAAAAATATACCAGTTTCATATATTCTAATGGCTAATTTGTACTGTTAAGAACGCATGCAAGGCCCCAAGTCTTACAGTTTCTGGAAGTAACTTCCAAAGGCAGGATGCATGACTTCCTGTGCAATGTATGCTCAAGTTCGAAGCTGTGCTGTTTACATTTTTTATGTTTGATGACCAGGAAATTCTGACTGAGCATAACATACTTTTCAGTAGAAACCAAAACGCAAAGCTAAAAAAAAAAAAAGAAGACACCAAAAACAGTAGAAGAATGTGTGGTGATTTAAAAGCTACCAAAGTCAGTGAATGGCCCAGTTATGTGAAAGAACAGCCATTCCACTTAGGATTAAAAAAGCAAGAGTATACAAGGGCTCTATCCTTAGTTCATTCCACTTCTCTTTACTCACCCTATTAGACAGGTGATATTGCTCTCACCTCAACTAAAGCCCTACTAGCCTGGTCCACACATTTTTAACCAAGTTTTAACATTTTGTTTACTCTTTTAACTTGGACAGTAATCTGGTCCAGACACTTTTCAGTTACTTCCTGGGCTAAAACCCAGATGTCAAGTGTTGCAACAGGTAGCACACTTGCCTTTGGTGTAGACGCCTGTGGGTGCTATTCTCACACAAAGTAAATCAACTGCTGACACTGCAATGCAGCATGGGAAAGAGACTGAACTCCTGAGTATGCCGTTTTTGGATGACAGATTAAACAAAGTCCCCATCTGTGTGAGTTGGTGGTAGCTCAGGTGATAGGTGCCATTGGATCTTTTACAATCAAAAAGAGTAGTATAAGTTCCCCCATGCCCTAGCCAAATTTCTCCTAGAAGTATAAGTACCACCTCGAGCCTCTACTGAAAAGAGGCTATTAGCCTAGTGGGACTAACCTGATCAAGAAAGAATAAATAAATAAAACTGGCTTCGTCAAGGGGAGGTCATGTCTGTTAAATTTTGTTGACTTTTTTGAGACAGTCACCAAAGCCATGGATGAGGGGAAGACAGTACACACTGCCTACCTTGACCTGGCCAAAGCCTTCGACACTATTCCCCACTCGGGCATAACAGATGAACTCTCTCAACTAGGCATCAATCTATATGTTACCAGATGGGCAGCCAACTGGCTTACTGATAGAGCCCACCTAGTCAAAATAGGGAAAGCCACCTCAAGCAATAGACCCGTATCGAGTGGCGTACCCCAGGGTTCAGTCATGGGGCCTCTGTTATTTGGAATATACTTTTCTGAGGTACAGTCCAAAACCAGTGGGCTATGGCTGACCAAGTTTGCAGATGACTGCAAGTTGGGTGCTGTCATCAATTCCCCTAGTGATGTGGACATCCTCCAAGAGGGCCTCACCCAAATGACTGGTGCCAGAAACATGGCCTCAAGCTGAATACAAAAAAAGAAATGCATTAGCATCCACTTTGGGAGAGAGATGTCCCCACAAATTATCACATTAATAATGTTCTAAGCACGCAGCCAGTCGGAAGGGATTTGGGCACCCAGATTGACAGCAGCCTGACTTCTGACCACCATGTTGCTTCCATTGTGCGGAAAGCATCTACATGGCCCACTTCACAAGTAAGGGTATCTCATCCAGGGACAAAGAGGTCATAACATCCCTGTATTTTTCCCTTATAAGGCCCATTATTGAGTATAATGCCCCATTTGGCGTGTACCTCGCAAAGCACATCCAGCAGCTGGACAGATCACAGAGGTTCCTCACCAGGAGAATTCAGGGCCTCAAAAATCTAGAGTCCTATGCCTCTACTCTGTTTCATACAGACTCCTCAGAGGTAACCTGTCTGGCATACAAGGCGATCTCGGACCCTGCCTTGATGGGGCTACTACATATCTGCAAGTCAAACTCCACTCGAGTAACCAGCACACGTGGCCTCAACCTGGTCTGTGACATCAATAGGGCTTGCTGGCGGGACAGATGTGTCCCAGAGACTCCCCTATCTATGAATAAACTCCCTCTCCACGTCAAGCAGAGTACCACTCTACCCCTTTTTATGTACAATCTGGATAACTGGATGGGAAATAGAAAATATATCCCTGGGATTCCACCCGTGTCCCTGCTGGACAGGGGCATCGGGTGCTGATTTGTCTATGCATGGGCTAAACTCTTGGCTAGGCTTATAAGGGCCTCAGGGCCAATAGCCTAGTAACTTCCTATGGTCCTAAATGAAAGGCACAACAGCTACATATTAAATATACATCCTAGTTTACATTAAATATAATACAAATAAGAAAGTAATTTGCTTTTGTCATTTACTTAGTATACGCAATGATCTTGTGTTGAAGACTTAGTATTGGTCATTAACACAAATAGTTGTGAATATATTTGGTAAACAAAATTATAAATTAAACAAATGCAATAAATGGGGTTATGTAAACACAATAATAAGGCAAGTAATAAATGAATAGATAACTCAGAGACTGTGCCAACCATTATTACTACTTCTTCTTTCGGCTTTTCCTGGTTAGGGGTCGCCACAGCGGATCACCTGTCCGCTCATGAATGGCAGTGGAATGGCAGTGGAATTTTACAGTGTCGAGGCACACACATGCACGCACTCACGCCTAGGGCCAATTTAGAGTGTCCAAAACACCTGCAGCATGTCTTTGGGATGTGGGAAGAAATTGGAGTACCCGGAGGAAACCTACACGACCAAAGAGAGGACATGCAGACTCCACACAGAAGGCATCCCAGCCGAGGATTGAGCCGGAAAACCTCTTGCTGTGAGGTGGCAACGCTAACCGCTGCACCAACGCGGCCACCTTGCCAACCATTATTACTAAATCAGGTATATTCAACTTACTTTTGCAAAACAACTTTTAAGATGCCTTTACAAAATAAACAGATGGTCAATTTACTAAAATTTTGAGAGAGAGAGGGTTCTAAGAAGCAGGAACACTAATGGAGACTATATATATTCACTAATGAATTACTGAAAATGTTGTCTAGTAAGGTATAAACTACTATGCTTCCTAAGCAATGAAAAGAGAAAGCTTCAAGTTTACTACTAACCAAAGAGCAGTAGGACTCGAAGCAAAACAGAAGGCTGCCATCTGGCTAAATGGAAGCCAGTGTGCTTTTAGTCTAGTAACACAGTGGTGCTCACTTAACCACCATCCACCCAAACTAGAAGCTGCTTCCCTTGCAAAACGGGATTAATCCTAGCCCTAACAGCTCAATGATGGTATCCTTGTTGTTGGCTTGCAATATCCATCCATACTATTTTGATTAAATGCAATACAATGTTCATCTGTTAACCTCTTACTCTGACTTAACTAACATTTGTCCACACCTGTTAGTTTTATAAACTTTTCAGTCTTTCACTTTCTCACTACCATTTTTGAAGGATGCCATAATTCTTTGACGTGTACACATAACTGTACATTTTTATCCATGACTGTAGCTATTTGTGCCATGCTACACCACTGTTTACACTAGAAACTATATTATGTACAGTCTACATATGTACACTGGGATAACTTAACTAATTTGCATTTTAGCCATTATTCTATATGCCGGCTGCACATTTTTTCCAACAGTAGTATGCAATACTGCATCTAAGCATTTTTTATCTGCCTACATCGATTTCAGAATATCTTTCTCATGTTTATCCAACCTCTATAAACCCCTGCGAACAGGGCATAATAAACAAATTAAGCAAAATTGCTGGCCATATTCACAGACACAAAACTGTGGGTACAAAGGAACAATACTGCACGTGAAATCAGGGACCATAAGATGCCTAGCCAGGAGTTCTTGCCACCCTTTACGATCAAATAGTGCTCACTTCCCAAGCAGTGACCGCATAAAACAACGAATATATCTGAGATGATTATTTAAAAATAAGAAGCATGTGAAATAAAGAAATAAAAAAATACCAGGGACACCCATACAAGTGTAAACGTAATTTACTGCATACATCAAAATAAGAAAGAAAAAAAACATGAGTCAACTTATCAGCAAACGAGAGTATATTTTACATATTCTAAATGTGTAAAAAGATGCAAAGTGGTAAGATGATACAGGCAATAATAAATATAAACTGGGACAAAGGTCAAGTGCACCACGCCCCCTCCCTTCAGAATAAAAAGAAGTTACTTACAGGACTTCAAAAGTCTCATTAAATCGATTTATTTTAGACGAAAGAAATCTGATCACTGATGTGTTACTGCTTTGGATTTAATGGAATATATTTTAGCAAGCAGACCTGCACTTTTGGGTTATTCCGCTATTAAACAGGACTACAAGTGTCAAGTTAAAAATAAACGTCGTCTGCCGCAATGAACCGGAACGGCCAACCATTCTTACCAGACTGGATGATGAAAGGTTCAGCTGTAAAACAACGTGACCCAGTCCAAAAAGTACTCTTCAGCTTCTCTATCCCACGAGTTTTCTATCCCCATGCTACACCGCCTCTGCAATGCTCCCCACACTAGATAGGCTAGCCAGTCACGAGAACTACTGGCATGGGACACGGTGGGCTCGAGCCAATATTGTCCTTACCTGAAGGGCCCCTGCTTAACTGGATCTCTATGTGAGACATAGTATTCTTTAAATTCCCGTTCATGTCTGATTCCAGTGTGGCCTACAGTCCGAAAACAATCACTTACTCACACTAAACGTATCTCAGATACACACTCCGATTGTTAACACATATACCGATTTCTACAAAATCTCCGAACTCTGAAGGTGAAGTACTTAATACTTTCACATTTAATCTACCACCCCCAAGAGGGTCGTGTCAGCTCGCGGCGCTGGTGATTGTGGGAAAGTTCAGTCTTCGAAGCTGTTTGATACATTGCCACAATAGGGAAAACTACAATTCCCAGTGTACATGGTGAGTTGCATTAGTTAGCTGGTTGTGGGTCGCGGCTCATTCAGATTTTTTTTTCTTTTTCACTTTGTTATTTTTATTAAGCTGTGCTCGCACTGTTACAATACGGAAATACTGACGGGCCTTTTGGAAAAATACAGAGAATTAGTTTCGGTTTCGAAATTGAGGCACGTCGACAGCGTACTGGTGTGTAAATTACGTCATCGGCTAAAGAGCAGTCGGGCCAGTCGCAAGTCTAGGCTGGAGGCATGCCCATGAACTGTCAATATTTGCGGATCATAGTTTTGCTGTGTTCTTCAAACAATTGTGGTTTTCTGGCAAATTACAGGGATGGTTTGAGGGTTGAAGTCACTAAATAATGATATACATGAGTTTCAAACTTCAAATCCTTCAGAAAATGTATGTTTAAACAAACCCTACCACTCTAGCAACTTTCTAAGTTTGTAAGAGTATTTTAAATATCTCCCTAGTTTTGGGTCTTTATTCCCCCCCAACCTCTTTTTGGTTGGGCTTTGCCCAAATTTCATGCGCTAAGAGGTTGACAACTTGACAGGTATGTCTGCAGAAGTTTTGACTTGTCCGTGGAATACTATACCTTTACACGTGGATATTTTTTGGTTTGTTTTACCCAACCAGTCGCTTCTCGCAGAAATGGGAGTGACCAGAGTGATTGACATGCCTAGTGACTGTGATGGGCATGCAAATAATGCATGATTGACATGCCATGCAAATTTGTCCGTGACCTCATGATTATTCAGTGTCTAATCGTAGTGTACCATTTTCGTCAAAGTAGCGCGATCTTGGAGTTGGTATATTTCAGGGGGGTACTATTTTTTTCCATCTCTCAAGAATTTATCACAATGCCCATATTTTTGCATCTGATGTTGTAAATCTTTGTTTATTCATTACCATTAGGACCTCAGTTCCATCCTCAGAACCAATATGGCCGTTTCCAAGTTCGCGCCAGCCAAATACTCTCAGCTAAGACCTACCCACAATGCCCCTCTCCTAGTTACTTCAGATCTTGTTTGCCATGTTACTAGTTAGACGTTCTAGCCACCCTGGAAGAAACGGTGCAAGAGGAAGCACATAGATTTACTGGCAGAATCTATCACCGAAGACGCTGATTGTGATGAGGGGGAAGGGTCCCCACGGTCTTCCCCAGATGACGGAGACATTCTCGAAATCTTCAAGCAGTGGGGAGACAGGAAGTCCTATAACCCTTCTTTTGAGGAATCGGTGTTCCTGCAGGCCTTCTGTGCCTGGCCATCTACTTCCTGGGTGACTCCACCGGCAGATGACCTTGTTAAAATCATTGTGCAGCATGCCTGGAAGGGCCCAGACAAAGTAAAACCTGTCCCTCAGAGGCCAGACAAAAAAGTTTATCTACATCTGAAGACTAGCCCCACTGGTAATAGCAGTTGACAGTTGATTCTATGGCCGTGGCAGCAGCCACCAAGAGGGAACTGGCAGAAGATAGTTCCACCATCCATCCGCCAAACGGAGAATCCCGGACCATGGACAGACTAGGGAAATGAACCTATGCTTCAGTGACATTCACCATTTGGTCGCTGTACTATCTGGCACACTTTACTCGCCTCCAAAGAGACCTCATTTTCGAAATGTCTCCCTCTTTGGTGGGGTACTGCCTGATGAGGTGCGTGATACTGTCGCCTCGCAGCTAGCTACCCTTGAATCCATCTTGAACTCCTCTGTGCATTTGATATCTCACTCCACTGAAGGGGCAGCTTGAGCTACCGCATCAGGAGTTGTCAAGAGATGCAATGCTTGGATGCAGTTGTGTGACTTTACAGACCCCTTTAAATCTTCCTTTGTCAATGCACCTGTCAACAAATCTGCACTTTGTGGACCTAAAGTACGAGACACACTTACACGTAGTGAGAAAGACGGAAAGACCTTGTCTCCTGTGGGCATACGCCTTTCCAACCCCAGAAGTCCTACTCCAGGAACCAGAAGGGAGGAAAAATGTGGTTTAAGAAATCCCAAGGACCTTTTTGTGACACTCATGGTGAACAATCCCCCTTGGGCAGAGGGGGCAACTCATATGGAAGACGTCCCTTTCAGGGTAGAAGAGTTCTGCGTAACTAGGGCACTAGAGATTTTTTTCTCTGGCAGACCCTACCAGCGCTGCTGAGCAGCGGCCCAATTATTTTCCTCAGTCGGGGGTCGTTTTTCTCTGCATCTACCAGCCCAGCATCTTATTACTACCAATGTTTGACTGCAGAGAATAATATCCAGAGGCTACCAAATATCATTCAATTTAACTCCCATCCTTGATGTACCACCCAATCAGAGGAAATTATCAGCCTTAGAAATATTTTTTTCTCAAAAAAAAAAAAACAAACTAGCTTGTAAGGAGAGTAAGTGGCAGATGTTAGTAGATGCCACCAGAACCCCAGGACTCAATGATTTTATAAGTATAAAACCTTTCCTCAAAATGTGATTCATTAGTAGTACATATGACACATATTTCAGGACATCAAATTATATATGATTAGGTTAATCGTATATAGACACATGTATATAATGTAATGAGTTTATGTTGTTTTTAGACAAGGTAAAATATTTTTTAATATGTATTTTATGATATTTATGATATTTATCACATTTATTTATTACATTTAATCAATTAATTATTAATTATAAGTTTTACAAATATGGAGAAGTCAGAAATTGTAGTAACAACATCCACTTGTAATTATTAAGCTAAGTTGTAATATTTATATATAATATTCATACATTATTTAATATCAATAGAGAGATGTGCAATATACTTAAGGGTGTGCCTTTAAAACAATTAGCATGGTTTGGCGCCAAATATAGTTTAAATTTCAGAGACAGTTGCAATAGTGTTATGTTCTGAGGAAGTCTGCAACATCTGCAATAAAGTGATTATAGTGGACTACAGTGGATCTGTGAAGCCTTTATTGCCGCACTACTTTGAAGCCTTAGAAATAGAAAAGCTGCTAAGGAAAAGAGTCATCCAACCAGTACCACCAGACCAAACAGGATCCAGTTTTTACTCTAGGTTTTTTTTAGTACCAAAAAGACAGGGGACTGGAGACCAATCCTGGATCTCAGTCTATTGAACAAATTTATCAAACTTCAAAATTTACAGATGGTCACGATACAGTCCATTCTTCCCTTCCTAGGGAGGGATAACTGGATGTGCTGTATAGACCTCCAGGATGCATACTACCACATAAAGATGGATCACCACTCCCGGAGGTTTCTCCACTCCTGGATGGGAGCCAGTCACAACCAGTTCAGGGCACTACCATTTGGTCTCTCGACAGTCCCTTGAGTGTTCACCAAATGTATGGCAGTTGTGGTAGCTCATCTTCGACTACAAGGATTTCAGGTGTTTCCCTATCTAGACGATTGGCTCCTTACCGCTCTGACCAGGAATGTTCTTACACTCAAGTTCTCACTCTCCACTTGGGGATTACAATCAACAAGGACAAATCTCAATGTCTCCAATGAAGACACTGGAATTCATTGGAGTGATCTTCAACACAACATCCTGTTAAGCTTCTCTCCCCAATCACAGGTTTTCGAACATAACACACCAAATCCAAGACCTTCTTCCTCAGACCTATGTACCAGCACATCTTGTACTGCAACTCCTAGGCTCCATGGCGACTACCATTACGTTGGTACCACCGGCGAGACTGCACATGAGAATGCTACAGTGGCTCCTTTCCGCACAATGGTTGTGGCTAATTTACCCACACGATTACGTTACATCTTTCAAACCATTGCAAGGAAGAAATGTTATGGTGGATGAACCCACAAATGAATCTTAGGTGTCGACCGATCTGTCTTCCCCAGCCCACGGCCATGGTGACCACAGATGCTTCCCTGTTAGGGTGGGGGGGGCATTTCCAGGGAAAGGCTGTCCAAAGCACCTTGTCCCCCAAGGAGGCCAATTTTCACATAAATGTCCTGGAACTGAGGGCAGTTCTCCTACCATTGCAAGCGTTCCATGCGTCCCTACCCTCTGGGACCATTGCAATTCAGTCAGACAACATGTCAGTCATCTGGTATATCAACAAGCAAGGTGGAACCAGGTCTTACCCCCTGTGTCGGGAAGTCATGAGGATTTGGCACTGGGCAATAGCTTCCAACAGTTTCCTTATAGCAACACACATTCCTGGGAATTCCAACCGTATTGCGAACAGTCTGAGCAGGAACATCCTGATGCCTCACAAGTGGTCCCTCAACCCTGTAACAGCGGATCGGATCTTCCAACGCTGGGGCAAGCCTTGCTGCGACCTGTTTGCTTCCCCCCCAAACTACAAATGCAGAAGCTACTTTGCCCTGATCCCCCCTCAGGGGCAACCACCGAGGGACGCTCTAACATACGATTGGCCACCAGGTCTTCCCTATGGCCTCATCTGATTCACAGTCCGTGGATCCTGGATCATTCCCAAGACTTGTTATCTCATCCTCAGGGACTGATTCATCCGAACCTGCACAGTCTCAAGCTCACAGTTTGGTTCCTTCACTTCCATTGATTGCCAGGCTGCCTGATATCCCATTTCCTGTTCATGAAATTCTTCTGGCTTCACACAAACCTTCCACTAGGAAAGTTTATTCTAGTAAATGGACTAGGTTCTCTATTTGGGCCAAAGATCAAAACTTATACCCTTTCTCTATGCCTATTCAAAAGATCCTACAATACCTGACTACTATTTTTCATGCAGGAGCCTCAGCTTCGATGATCACTGTACATTTAGCAGCTATTGCCAATTTTCATAATGATCTTGATAATTCTTCAATTATGTCACACCACCTATGCAAGACCTTTTTGAAAGGAGTATTACATGTTAATCATACACATTTCTTATTGAAATGGGTGGAACAAAGGATGAGGCTTTTGTCAGGTTTTTGTCTGTTCTATGTTACAGAGGTGGCAATCATAACCTCAACATAGTTATAGTACAAAACAGGGTGGAAAGACACTGTTTTCAATAACATTACTATTATACAGGGTAAATAAAATTAAAATTGTTATCCCTGTCAGTGACTTTTAGTGTTTTTTCAGACATAGGCACCCCCTGGATGAGCAGTAAGAAACCCCGCCCACATTTCACTCACAACATGCCAGTAGTAGATAGGCAGCCACAAGGAGACCTGTGCTCGGACAACCACGGTCATGTTGTCAGAAGGAATAATATTCTTAATCCTAGCTAAGTTTCTAAGATGCAAATATATGATTTAAGAACAGCTGATTATGATCCCTAAGTGAGAAATGATTATCACTCACAATTGCTCCAACACAGCTTAGACCATGTTAACAATTGGTGCAAGGACAATGGCCTCAAATTAAACACAAAAATTGTTGCACAATTCATTTGGTAAGCAAAACAGTTTCACTTGGTAGAGAAGATGCAGCTCTCCAATCAGACACTGTTGTAAGGGATTTGTTTAGTTTTGTTGATAATTCCTTATCATTTAACCATCATGTCTCAACAATAGTTCGGGAATCCTTTTATCTGGCCCATCTAATTTCCAGAGGCCTCTCCACTTGATCCAAAGAAGTCTTAATTCCCTGCTCTACATATCTTATCAGACCCATTATTGAATATAATGCAGCTTTTGTCATGTAATTATCTAAACATATCACACAACTTGAGAGACCTCAGTGATTCATGACTAAAAATATCAATGGCCTCAAAATTCTTAGTCAGACTGGCAGCCCCTTCATTGTACTCAGTCTCTTGCAGATTTCTTCACTGAGAGCTATGTCTAGCCTTTCGTGCCATGAAAAATCCAGCCCAATGTGATCTTTTACTTCTTCATAGAACTAATGATACATCACATACTTGGCTAAAGGAACTAAACCTTCATCAGCAGATAAATAAGGCATGTTGGCATGACAGATTCATATCCCAAAAGTGTCTCACCTCTGGAACAGAATTCTACTTCATGTCAAACAAAGTAGCACCCTTGTCACCTTCAAGATAAACTTTGATGGTTATCCTGTTAATGGATAGTCATTATCATCATCATCATTAGCCCCCTTTTCCCATTTTTTTCCTACGTGGGGTCGTGATATGGTGTTAACTATTGCCAACTCTCTCGATTCAGTGCCACCCCTTCTGCCTTCTTCAACACTCATGCCTGACTGTCACAGATCTTCTTTCACACAATCCACCCACCTCTTTGCTGGATGTCCTCGTTTCCTCTTACCTTCTTCCTGTCTGTCCCAAATCGTCCTCACCAGATTGTCTTCTGCTTTTCTACACATGTGCCCAAACCACTTTAATCTGTTCTCTTTGACCTTTTCTGCAATTTGAGCTACTTTGGCTTCTGCTCTTATGTCCACATTTCTTTGTCTGTTCCACAGTGTGCAGCATACCACCTTTCTCAGGCACTTAATTTCCATCACCTTTAGTTTCTTCAACTGTTCTGCCTTTACTGCCCAGGTTTCTGTACCATACACTAGTACTGGTTGCACCCCTGTCTTGTACACCTTACTTTTCAACTTCTTTGGCATTCTTCTGTCAGACTACACCTGATACTCTATGCCAGTTGGCTGCAGCCCCTCTGATTCTAGCTTTGACCTCTTCATTCAGGCTACCCTTCTCCTCAACCACTCCTCCAGATACTTGAAGCTGTTTACCTGTTCCACTATCTTCCCTTCTATCTCTATTCTCAGCTTCTTCTGATTTCCCCAGTTTGCTGCCATTACCACCATCTTATCTGTACTTAGTTTCATCCCATGTGCCTTCAGATTTTCATTCCATTCTTCTATCCTTTGCTGAATTTCTAGCTCAGTGTCTGCCTGTACTACCACATTGTCTGCATACAGCAGCTTTGTTGATCTGTCCCCACCAATTTGTTTGCTAATGTAGTCCATCACCAGTATGAACAGTAGTGGGCTCAGAGCTGAACCCCGATGTACACCCACTCCCACTGGGAACCCCTCTGTGAGGCCAAACACTGTTCGTACTTGAGTCACTGGGTCCATGTACATAGCCTGCAGTGATTCTACCAATGTTTCCGGGACTTCAAACCACCACAGTACTGCCCAGATTAGCTTTCATGGGACCTTGTCATATGCTTTCTCCAAGTCTAGGAATGCCCAGTTGGACTGTCTCCTCATCTCTAGCTTCTTCTCAAGTATCTGTCTCAATGCAAACATTTGGTCAATTGTGCTGCATCCTGATCTGAATCCAAACTGCTCATCTCCCATCTTACATTCTACTACTCTGCATATCTGTTTATCAATCACCCTCTCCAGAACTTTCATGCAATGTGGTAGGAGTTTGATCCCTCTGTACTACCCACAGTTGTGGATGTCCCTTTTGTTCTTGTACACTGGTATGAGTATGCTTATTCTCCAGTCATCTGGGATACGCCTTTCTCTCCACACTGTTATTAGTACCCTTAGGAACCATTTCTCTCCTATCTCACCCAGCATCTTTATCATATCTGCTGTGACCTCATCTGAGCCTGCTGCTTTCTCTGACTTCATCTTCCTTAGTGCTGTTCTTACTTATTCTAAGGTGGGCTCCTCTTCTTCTCTCATTGTAGGCTGTTTCTGGGGCAGTACAGCTTCTGTGGAGTTTTCTTCATTCAGAGGCTGCTGGAAATACTCCTTCCATCTGCCTTTGATGTCCTGTGGACTGGTGAGCAGGTTGTTGCTGGCATCCCTTATGAAGGGTGTCTGACTGTCTTCTTTACCTTTCTGTCTTTGCCTTGCAACCTGATAGAGTTTCTTTGTGCCCCTTATTGAGTCACTTTCCAGAAGTTGGTACAGTGCCTCTGATGCCCTATTCTTTGCTATTGCAACTTCTTTATTAACTTCTTTGTTAACCAACGAGTAGTCCTTCCTAGCCTGGTCAGTCTTCTCTATCTCATATTTCTTCCTGCACTCCTTTCTTTGATGATTTCCTGGACTTCTGAATTCCACCACCAACTTTCCTTATGTACCTTATTTCCATACCTGGCTCAGCCACATATCTTTTCTGTAGTCCTAACACATGCTGTTTCAGGCGCTGCCACTCTTCTTCAACTCCACCTATTTCTTCCTCTTCTTGGGGTGCTAAAGCCCTGAGTAATTCCTTGAACTGCTGTACTTTCTCTCCAGTCAACTTCCAGGTCTTCAGCCTGGTCTCTGTTGAGCTTAGAGCCTTTTCTGACAACTAATGGTTTATGCTCTGGGCCAGCTGTTTCATTGGGGATGACTTTGCAATCATAGATTCTACCCCAGTGCCTTTTCCTTACTAGGAGGAAGTCTACCTAAGTTGCATGTTGGCTACTCTTGTATGTGATCTTGTGTGCCATTTAATCCTGGAGGGGCTGCAGCATTCAAAAAGTAACTGCCAAGACAACTCTCTGAATTCTATTAAGGTGCAAAAATATAAATAATATGTTGAGTAAACAACCAACAGATTGTAATAATTTTAAGAAGTTTTTGTTTTATGTGGTGGAAAAGGTGCTTCAGTATGTGAGGGGGGTAATTGGGAAGCTGATTCAGAGTTTAGAGAGTTGTATTGGCAGTTACTTTTGAATGCTGAATTCCCTCCAGAAGTAACACTGTTTTAATGTTAACATGACTAAGAGAAATTTCTTGGATCATGTGATGAGTTTAGGAGCTATTTATGGTAGTAGGAAGTGATGTATGTTATTCTGATGAAGTTCCTTTTTAAAAATGTGGAATGAAAATACTCAATTATTCTTAAATTTCTGACTGAGTCCAACAGGCCTCTGTGCTATTTTTGGCCCCTAGAGCCAAAATGCAGTCAATGTTAATCAAGACAGAATGTCATTAAGGTTATTATTACTTGCTAATTCACTATTTCTAATTCTAGAGCTGGCATTTCTAATAATATTTTAACATCATAAATTCTGTCCAGGCATACTATTGCATTGTGAAATAACAAGCACAGACCGGTAATATGTATACCTAAAAGTAAATGGCAGTTTAGGTTAAGAACTCTGATTGCCCTTTAAGTGAAAATATGCTGCATAATTCTTTAAAACTACCTATGAAATATTCATTATCACTTGTAACTTTAAGTAGAAACAAAGAAGAAATCTATTTAAATAATCTTGAATTTAGTATTATTAAAAAGCAAAACTAAGATTCACAGCCTTATTACATTATTCATTGCCTTTCTCTGTTCTTTCCCCATGCTGACTTTATTTCCTGTTCTCTGTCTGTACTTTAAAAGATTTTAATAAAATGACAAATGTTACAATGAATAGCTGAGGAGATTTGTACATTCACTCTTTATGTATAACCCCTTCTTCTGTTGTCATCTTGAACTGGCTAGCCATTGAAACTGCCACTGGCAAAAACAGTTCCATTCAATTACACATTTAAAATATATGTTAACAAAAAATATGTTTTGTCACTTAAAAACTCTAATGTGAAATTATTAAGATTATTGGAAAATCCTAATTGAAGTTCAACATAATTAGCCTTATCCTAGAAAAAAATACTATTTGTGAATCGCCTCTTCCTCTCAACATAATGGGCAGACCATTGCACAAACCACGTTTTACCCTAAATGTGAGCTGCTTTCAAGACACACTTGTCTGCAGCCCTGCCCCCTCTCCAACCATCCACAAGTGATCAAAGAATAGACATATAATGCTAACTACACTAACCAGTCTACTGTAATGTTGTTTTTCATTTCTACCAATCCTGATTGTGTCAAAACCCAGGCCAAATCTGTTAATAAATAATTGTGTCTTAAATCCTCTTTGTAACATTGTACATTTTGAAGATGATGTGTGGTGCCATAATATCATTTTGATTAATGTTTCTTCACTTTATTTTTCCCTCTGTATGGCTTCATTGAGATTTCCTTATTATGATAAACGACTTTCTGTAAGAGTAGCTGTAAAAGACTGTAATTTCTGGTTTTAATAAGTTACTACTAACTCTCCTAATTAAATTATATTTTAAAATAATGAATGAAAATGCAGTGAAATGTTAAGATAATGAGTATTTTTGAAAAAAGTCACTTTTGATTCCAGTACTACCTGAAAGAACTTAAGAATGTATCCAAGCAAAATACTGCAACAGGGTTTGAGGAAGCTTAAGATTTACTCATCTCGTGCCAAAGCTTAGAAAGTAGATAAACTAATCACAATAAGGTCCTTTAGAGGATCCCTGCCACTGATTGCTTCGTAAGAGATCTAACAAGAAATGGCCAATAATAATGAATGCAAAACAAAAAAATTGAAAGGTTATTGACTGTGGGCCGGATTCACGAAACCTCTGTGTAAGACTTAATATGTCTTACTCGGAGGCTGCAGTTGAACGGTATGACATCAGCATGCCATGTATATTCATGAGGGCATGCTGAATCATACCCAAGTCTAACACGGTCCATGCAGGGCCGGATTCACGAAACCTCTGTGTAAGACTTAATATGTCTTACTCGGAGGCTGCAGTTGAACGGTATGACATCAGCATGCCATGCATATTCATGAGGGCATGCTGAATCATACCCAAGTCTAACACGGTCCATGTAGGAAAGTAGGGGGCATGTCCGATTGCCGAGTACAGCATAGGGACACACCCCCAGAAGAGTCAGAGTCCTGAAAGTAAACACCCACGAGCGAGTCCGCTGAAATGTCAAGGAACACAACACCACACATCCCCACAGACTAAACCCTACTGAAAAACTGTAAAAATAGCAGTTTCCTTTTTTTTTTCTTTATAACTTCCAAAATGTTTTATGCTGGTATGCCCTTCGCTCAACCACAGTTAGCAGATATGACATTGAAAAGCATATAGGATCTACATATTCAAATTAAGCAAAGTAGCAATAGCGTAGTGGTACAGACGTCACCCAAAGAATAGGTAGTCACGGTTCGAGCCCCACAACATCCCCCTCCATTTTTCTTTAAATAAGTATGAAACAATTCCCCGATATAAATAAATTTAATTTAAGTAAAATGTAATGAAATGGCCCATGTATTTCTGAACAAAACCTATATTATGTATATATAAAAAGGATAATAATTGCCCGTTTAAGCTTAATATGAGTGCCCATAGCTGAGCGGCACTTTAACAAGCTTAATATGAGTGCTTATGGCTAAATAACACATTACCCAGCATAAGCTCTTTGCGTGGAGCTGCGCAGCATGCCAACCAGCTTACCGTCTAGCAAAGCTGGGCAAGCTGTAGCAATGTCGCCTTTACACAGACACACCTACTAGCCTGTCTAGACAGTAGTAAAATAAGAAAACAATGGCAAGGATCGAATCCAGGATACTGTGCACCATAGTCAAAGTACTGAACCACTAAGCCATGACAGTTGTACTGAGAAATACAGTATTACCATACATATAGGAATGAATGAAAATATAACCATGACAAAGCAGGTTTGCTGTAAGCAGAGAAATATCCAAAATGGCCAATCACAGATAAGTGCGAAAAAAATATATAAGCCCCATAGGAGGGAATACACACCATAACTGATTGTGGCACCCATTTGCAGTCAGGATGGCAGGTGCAGGAGAGGGGAATCGCTCTAGATCACAAAGGTGGGGTGTTGAGGAGTCAAAATATATGGTTTGGCTCCTAGTCCATGATCATGAAGCACAACTCATGCAGGGCCGGGTTCAATGGGGAGTGTATAAGGCAGAGGCGTGGAACCGGTTGGCACATGATCTCACCAGTGCCACAGGCATTCCGAGGACTGGTGAACAGGTCCATCACCACCATGCAGACCTGAAGCGACAAAAGGAGGACCAACTGAACCGATGGATCCAGGAGGCCCGCCAAATGCCCAATGCCCCACTACTGAGTAAGTATCCATTATCCAGTATGTAAGACATGCTATCCTAGCCTATAGTATGGATAGGTATGTTACAATATTCCTTCATTTATAGTACAGCTGCAGGTGTTCGTTCCACGAATCGGCAAGCCTATGCTGATAGGCTGTCGAGGTTGTGCCACCAGGCAGGTTAGTAATTATTCTGCTGGTATTGTTATAGAATATAAGTGGGACAGCTTGTAAAAGAGTTCAGTGTTGTAACCCAGCAATAAAGGTCAAATAAGCCTAGAAGAAAGATTCTGCTAGTATTGTAAGATTAGATAAGTGATGCAGCCTGGAAATGAGTATTGCAATCCAGTAATAAAGACTAAACAAGTCTCAGATAGAGTTTCCACCTGTATTGTAATATCAGATAACTGCTTCAGCCTGAAAATGAGTGTTGTAATCAATCAACAAAGGATAGACAACTGTTGAATACATCCTTGTAAATTCTGCCATATGAAATAAGTGAGTCAACTGGAAAGGATTGTTGTAACCCAGTAATAAATGTTAATAAAGCCTAGAATTAAGTACTATCCTGAAATGTAAATATAATATACGTGAGAGAGTGTGAGAAAGAGAGTTTGAAGCTACCAAGACATCTGCAATAGGTCTGGAATAAAGGTATACTGCATTCATTACATAATGAAATGAATGAGACAGCCACAACCAAAGAGTAAAATGTCTTTAATAAAGTACAGAACCTGGACTGTGTCCGTCCCACAATTTGGATATGTTGCTGTACCTTTGCATTATGGAGATAGTATGGTTGTATGAAATGCTGAACATCCACAGTTGTCTAGACCCATATAAATCAAATGTAGCAGGATGCTTTACCTGAACACAGACAGATATGAACATATATGAATAAAAATGGAATGTATATTAATGTAGCAGTAACATCCCCATCACCAGCATTCCTAAGGTTACATACAGGAAACTGTACTAATACATGTAGGGGATATATATCTGCATCTACTAGGAATGTACAGTATATGTATAGGTAGTTCACGTTGTTAATGTAATATTTCTCCACCCTACCCTATTTTCACAAATTATGCCATTCCACACCAAACTGGGTATGTGTATTCACAATTAATTCCCATGGACATTTGTCTTGTTGGTTTATACATATCTGCATGTACGTTGATGCATGTGCCCTGTTCACATATCCAAACCTGATGGCCTGTTGCCACCAATCAACCCTGCATGCTGTTGGAATGTCCACTGTTGTTCTAAATATGCATGTGTTATGCTTGCTGCTCAATGTTCAGAATTCATGTGTGTTTGGTTAATGTGAATACTGATGCATGCTGTTACAACTAATTTTGAATGGTATTTGTTACTAACCCAAAATACCATAAAATACTGCTAAACATAGGACAACAGGGAAGGCGGGTTCCAGCGGACCCACCTCTCCCACCTCAGCTGGCGAGTGCACCTGGCACCAGTGCCCAGGCCGGGACCTCCTCCTCCGGTGGCCCTGTGCCACCTTCGGGTGGAAGGGCTGCAGGGGATGGGGCTTGTTCCCCCTCTGCAAGCGTGGCCAGAGGAGAGCCTCCACTCACCCTCTATAGGGTCCGGTCTGTGGTGCGTAGTGAGATCAGGCATTCTGTGACTGATCCACTACGCCAGCTTGAGGCGAGAGTGGCGCAACTCACAGGTGTACCTCCCGTCCTATCCAGCCCCTAGCACAGCCCCGGCCTGGGCTGTGAAGGTGCAGTGGTAACTGCCCATGGGTGGGGATCTCAGTTCCACTGTTGCCATCTGTGGGCTCATGGGCTTGCGATATCCAAACATCCATCCCCGTCAATTGTGTTTACCCCCCCATGTGTCATACTCCACCCCTGTATGCATCTTGTTTGTCTTGTCTGTTAACCTCCCCAACCTACCTCCCCAAATATACCTACTTCCTGTACCTCACATTCCACTCTCACCTGAAAAAAAAATAAAAAAGGGCACTCTGTTCCCACAAAAAAATTACGCCCCATACATAGCTGCCCATTTCTCATACATGTCTGCTGGACATGTAAACTGATAATTACAACTGGCTGTACAACATATTTTATTGTCCTCACCCCTCTCTCAGGGGTGGAAGGTGTCAAATCTCACTCTAAATTTCTAACATATGCACAGCTGTTGCTGGTAAAGAATTGGGCAGCTATGGGCCTTCCCTACATCCTTCCTGCACATCCCAAGCTTGTTTTCCTACTGTCCTACCCTCTTTGTGCCCCCTTTTTCACCACTTTCCTATTTCCCCATTTTCTTTTCTTTAAAAGAAAATAGTGCGGGTGTTAGCGGGAGTAAGCACTTTTAAGCAGTAGTCAGCGGGTGTGTGCTTGTGTGCACTTAGCTAAGCATAGATAAGCATTGCGCAAACTCGCGCAAACCCGCTTACAACTGCTTAAAAGTGCCTTAGTCACTCTGTATGACAAGGCCTGTAGTCTGCTCATCAGCAAAATAAAATACCCCTGTCAGTCTCGAACCCAGGACCTTGGAAACACTAGACTGCATGAATTACCACTCAACCACAGCAGATATACAAGAACTTGGTGCTGAAAGAAATATATCATGAAATACAAAGAGTGAATGTAATGGGAAAATAGGAAGGCCATTACACAAAGCTTGTTCTGTGTATCTTTACTGGCAATTCTTGTGGAATTTCATTACATTAGTGTGATAAGAGAAACAGCCATGCTAGTAGGTAATAATGTTACAGTAGCACCTTACAAACCCCACACAGTATCAGAGCAGAATAAACACCGCCATATTTGAATAGGTAAGAGGCCAGACCTCCCAACTGTGACTGATTGACAGGGATGTCCCTGATTTGCAAACAAATGTTA
Source organism: Protopterus annectens (assembly GCF_019279795.1). Taxonomy (NCBI): domain Eukaryota; kingdom Metazoa; phylum Chordata; order Ceratodontiformes; family Protopteridae; genus Protopterus; species Protopterus annectens. The sequence continues at coordinate 217,801,233 of NC_056737.1, forward strand.
CCTGTGACCCACTGACTCCCTGTGAAATGTACTCACAGTAGGCAGAAAGGTGGGGAATCCCACGTAATGGTAACTGTCAATAAGTTACAGTAGACACTACTTGCATGTCAGAAATGGTGTAGTAATACATATGCTCAAAATACCCCACAGTCACAACTGCAGAATATCTGAAATATATCATGGGTATATCCCACTGATATGTACCTTTCCCTGAGGCTGGTCAAATATATACCTGCGAGTATCTCAGGCCTGGAAGTGTCAGAAACACAGGCATATCATCCTGTCTGCTGTTAAACACTCTGCGAATAGCTGTAGAATTACATCCACAAGCATGCCCTTATGTAGGAGTACAACACAGAAATATCAAATGATGTAGTCATCTAACATACTAATGACAGTATAGCAGTCCACAAGCACTGCATGTGCCTGATATTCATAATTGTTAGTACAATATACTTAGCTGTCCTCACCCCTCTCTCAGGGGTGGAAGGTTTCAAATGTCACAGCAAATGTCAAACATATGTACAGCTATTGCAGTTAAAGAAATGTGCAGCTATGGACCTTCCCTACACCCAGCCTGCACATCCCTAGCTGGTGTCCCCAGTGACTTTCTGCTTCCCGCTTACAACTGTTTAAAAGTGTCTTATTCACTCTGTATGACAAGGCCCCAGTACTGCTCAGCAGCAAAATAAAATACCTTTGTAAGTGTCAAATCCCAGACCTTGGGCTCGCCAGACTGCATGAAGTACCACCAAGCCACAGCAAACATATAAGAACTTAGTGCTGAAAGAAATATATCATGCATTACAAGGAGTGAATGTAAATGGAAAATAGGAAAGCCATAGCAACACATTCCAGTAAAGACAAATATCAGGCATTCAAGGAGTGAATGTAAAGGGAAAATAGAAAAGCCATAGCAACACATTGCAAGAACCACTGTTGTATGCCAGTTAATCCACAAATCCCACAAGAAAGTACATACTCCCATGTAAACAGTGTTAGCATTAGCAGGTGTGAGTTAACATACACACTGAGAAGAGTGTACTGGAAGAAGCAACAGTCAGGTTTCAGTACAGCATGCATTTCAGTGGCTAGAACACAGCCTCAGATATGAGACATATACCAACCTTCTGACTGACACAAGTGTCCACAGCAAACTAGCATGGTCCCCACCTTGCAAAACTGAAATGCCTACGCCTACCTAACCTATCATTTTATAGCAGTGTTCTGAAATCACAGTGAGAACTGCAATTACCACACAGCAGGCTGCATGCAATTACTAAATGCTGGCCACCAATTGGTGCAGAGGCCATCACATGCACATGTGCAGATACCTACAAAAGCAGCCTGTACTGCCAATCCACACATGCAATAATATCATTGCAGCAACTGGTGGGAGAGAGAGAGAGACAGAGACCAAAAAAAAGCAAGCAAGCCAGCAAGCAGGCCAGCAAGCAAGTCAGCAAGCAAGCCAGCCAGCAAGCCAAAAGAAAAAAGCTGTCAGAGACAAAGGTAATGTAAACTACATAATCTAATAATCTACATACTGTGAACCCTCCATATGTGTTAGCAGTCTGTATCTATATGTATATGCAGATGTGCATAGGGCAAGGGACATACTGCAACTGTTAGTGAAGGCTGGACATACATATGTAGATGAAGGTTGCTATGTGCACATATCAATATAGGTTGTAGTGTGTGGCATTGAAAACAGCATGCAGTGCAGGTATATGTCATGTGGTGGTGAACTTCTGTGGGACTGAGCCAGTGAGGCCTGCTACAGCTATACGGCCTGAGGACAGCATAATGCATTCTGCACAACACTGTGCAATATCATTACAGAATGGTATGTCTCACAACTGTTTCAGAAGTGATATTAGAAGAAAAACGCTGTCAGGAAGTTCATAAAGCTAAAAACACAAATAATCACCATAGAACGCCAAAGTTTAATGAAGCTTTCGGGCTCTCAACCCTTCATCAGCATACACAATTGTTAATTTGATTCCATTTATATAGAGGTATAAATAAAGTCACATGATCAAAACCAGCCACTAAAAATCACAATTAATAGAAATATCTTAATGCAATATACAATATAAAAAAATACAATATGTAAAAAAATATATATAATATGAAATTCAACAACTAGTGAAAATAATTAAAA
>NC_056737.1:217808396-217823396 GCF_019279795.1 Protopterus annectens
CCTTCCAGGGTGATGGTGAATCAGCATAACCCACCTTATACAGCAGCAGAGGATCAGGAGATCCACCAGAGCCTGGTGCAGAATTTCTCTGTGCTGTTTTCCAGGACCAGAACCAGCATGAGAGGGCTGCACTGTGGCAATATCTTGTCTGTTAGGTAAATGACATAGGCATGCATAACCGGACATATGAGCAGGTATGCCATCACTGCAGTGATTTAATTAGACATGTCCGGCAGCGTGCATCTGACATCCACAGACAACAGCTTGTCACAGGTGGTGGGATACCTATCCACCCCCACTCAGCAGTGTGGAGGAGCACCTCCTAAGTGTTGTGGCTCCAGGCCAACAACAACAACATCCACAAACATGTGTCATCATGGAGGCCGGAGCCACCCAGCATGTTGAAATGGAGTGTGCAGGTAACATGCCATATCTGTAGTTGACTGTTGTCTGTACTGGTAGTTTATGCATGTGTGAGATATGTACTGTGTGTGTAGCTGTTAACCTGCCTATTCTTCTGCAAGATTGATATTCTGAGCATAATCTGTACACCTGTGAAAGCCACCTGTTGTACTACTGTACTTTATCATACTCACAGTATCAATGGCACAGTTGTGACCACTGGCAATCACTTTCATATTTTTGCAGGTCCCTTTAGAGTGACAGCAAGGCAGCCAATCCATGCTGGTGAGTGTGTAATAACAATACTATTGCTAATGACATGTGCATGTCATATGGAGGTGTAGTGTGTGCACATGTAACACCTATGCATAATGCATGCTGTGCATGTTTGCTGTGAGACTATGCATATCCCATTATTCTCAGTAGCTGCCTCACTCACATGCAATACACAAAGCATGACACACGTGTGGCAACACAGTACTGGACATTGTATAGGCATACCTGATACACATGTACACAAAACACACATGTTTGGCATAGACACTACACCTTAGCCTGCTACACATGTCCAATTATGACACCTGCTGTATGGCCACCCTTCAGTATCCCACTTATCCTCTACGCAGCACACATAATATACCTGAGGGGTAGAGGCCTACCATGTCTTTGTGCAACAGTCTTGAACAAATAATACATTCATGTTAGGCAATGCTGACTATTGGCCACCGTACACACCCATGTAACAAGTGGCTGTGTAATTGTGGATGTAGTTGTGTTATGGCACTTCAGGTACAGCATGCTAGCTGCCTGTCTGGCACACATTATTATTGTTGACTGACCACAAGAAGCATGTTGATCATGGCTCATGTTACTACACCACATCCAGTTCCACTGACCACAAAAGTACACATAGCAGTTATTGCGTAGCACCGTCATGTGTTGTGTGTGTGTGTGTGTGTGCAAATATATGCACCCACAGCTTGTAACACTTGCACAACATTGTTATGTCCTTGTACACATTGTGTCCCAGGGTGGAGACAATCACTGAACAAGTACCACAACCATCAAGTACACGTATACTGTTATTAACAAGGGCTGTCTACACTTGCACTGCATGTTCCTGTGCAACACATAATCTGCATGCTGACACATGTGCAGTGATGTTTTTCCTTGTGATACTGTCACCCACCCTCAAACAGTATTGTGTATGTGTTGGATTGCAGGTGTGTCTGTGTTTGTATCTGCTGTACTGAGGAGTGCGCCTGTGTGCTTGAGTGCATGTGTGCATGTGTGCCTGTGTGCATGTGTGCTAACATCGTGTACACATTTGTAAACTGTGTTTCCAATCTTCCTCTCACAGTTTCTGATGTTGCTCTGGTAGAGTGCAGCAGGGAACCTGAAGCCACTGCTGGGGATAGTGATAATGATGATACATGAATAATGGCACAGAGAGGTGTGACAGGGTCTGTCGTTGGTCAGCCAATCAACACTACACAGCAGTCAACCCCATCAATGCGCACAGTCATCCTGCTGATACATCCATTGTCACCAATGTCCTTAGCTGAGGGACAGCATACAGTGGGCATTGACCAGGGTAGTGTGGTATTATTGGCACATGCATCCCCTCACAGCAGCCATGGCCATATTCCTGACATGGTATCACACAGGCAGATATCCAGGGGTTCTCATGGGAGTATCCGTGGTCGTACTGCCCCTGTCAGACATGCCCACAGAGGTCTTTCAACCTCAGCTATGTTCTGGGCTGTAATGCAGGCACAGGCACATATGGAACGGTACACCAGACAGGGTCTGAGGGAGCTTAGAGCACATCGCACCGCTATGAATGATACTATGCGTGATGTTGCAGATGCCATCTGTAATATCAGCGAGGTCATTGATAGACGTTGGGGGGACACATTAGATCTCTTCCACAACTACATGTCCAGGAGCCAGGACAGTGCAGGATGTTTGAGGCGTCGACATGGACGTATGCCAGCAACATCAACAGCTGGCAGTCATCGCGGATGACAACAAACCCGCAGCCACTCCCACAGTGCCAGTACTAGCCCCAGCAATGCTGGGTCTGTGCTGTCATTACACCATCCTAGAAGACCATGTGCACATGGCTCTGGACAGTCCCAGCAGGAACATGTGTCCAGTCAACAACCCACTGCTTCTGATGACAGTACCCAGTCTGGCTTAGTACCTGATACTGTCCGTAACATCCCTGCCATGCACAGGTACAGTGTCCATGGCCAGAGACAGTGATCTGTATGACCTGGCAGGTACAGTCTGTGGCTGCCCACAAACACCCATATATGGCAGCCACGTGGTGGAACTGTGTGCAAGCATACACACACACACATAATGCAAAAACCTAGGGCTAACACATACACACACACATCACATCAACATTGCCCCATGTTGTACTGTTGTCCCTCACTAACACACACACACACACACACACACACACACACACACATGCATGTCGATTGGATGTGTCAATGGCAGACTCTGGCAAACCAAGTACACACCCTGTGCATATGATGAAACTGTGCCACTTCCTGCCATCTGTAAAATTGATGCAGAAACAGGATAGCATGGTGCTGATGCACAGGGTGACTACATAGCACTGTAGTAATAATATCATGTTGTTAACAGTACAGTGTAATTATATCGTTGTGGGTATATTCGAGCATGCATGATGCATTAACTATGATTGTCATTGTAGTTTTGTATACACCAGTGTTAATTCCCAAAGTGTACTGTCTGCACATGAGCCACATGGCTGTTGTGTGTACCTGTGCCTGCATGTGTTGGCTGTGGATCAGTACATGTGTGATGTTTGCAGCACAGAGTTGCAGGTGTACATTTGTGAACATGGTTAGCATGGAACATGACATGGTTTGACAGTATGCTGTGGGTGATACGGTTTCCATATGTCAATGGTCTGCATTTTGGTACTATACACAGCCTACATAGCCTGCCATTCCGTGGTCATTACATGGTGTCTCCTCAACTGATACACAGGTGTAGGAACCTGGTGTCAGTGATATCCCTGTAGTACTACACTATACCAGTAGCCATTCTTACTGAGCCCCACACATCCCTGGGAACAATACTCTTTGGCATATAGCAGTCTCACGTACATGTCAACACACTACAGATATGTCCATCCATGACTGCAAATGCATACAGTGGCCTACAATGCATTCTATACATGACACACCTAACCACCACAAGGGTATCATACAGACAGATACCTGTTGTCCAAGCCATGCTGTATTGCTGTAATGCAACTGTAGCATTGTCATCGGCATGTAGTTAACATAGTATTCCAACAGTACCATGTAGGTGGTAGCACCCATCATGTAGAATGGGTAATGGTGTGTACATGTGGACAGGTGTTATCTTGCTATCCTGTGATATTCACATTTCCAGAGGTATTCTGCAGTCCCTCGGTGTATCACCTAAGCAAGACAGTGTCTGTATGCATATCGGCAACAGTTGCCATACACCTACACTGGATGTCCATCACTCATAGACTTTGCTGTGTTTTAACATGTCTGACATATACTCCAGACATGAACCCTCACCCACATTAATCTATCATAGCTTTCATGGGTGTGTCACATAGTTGGCCTAGGGCACAGATCACTGCAGTAGCCTGCATTGTCACCAACATACATGTATGGCCTAAGGTCTAGTAAGCTGCGGCACATGCTGGCAAAGGTAACAACTGTAATCATATGAGGCAGGCTTCACACATAGGAACTATTAAAGGTCACAGGTACATATCTGTATGTGGTACACACATACCTGATGTGTGCATTGAAATTACTGTTATAATAATATGTCATACAATAATAAAAGCAAACACACAACACATTGACAAACTGTGTGACAAACACACACATGTCATTTGTAGGATTCAAACCCCTACCTTACGATACTTGAGAGAGACGCATTGGCACAGCGTGCTATTCGCATTACTGGATGATTTCCCTTCTCCTGTTGTATTTATAGGGTGCTGACATCATCAGTCTTTCCAAAGAGGAATGTACATCTTGTAGTGTGTTATCCCAGTCTTCAAACAGGCCATTCCTTTCACAGAGAATTGCATACATACACTATCCCAGTCTTCAAACAGGCCATTCCTTTCATAGAGAATTGCATACATACACTCATCACCTGCACATTTTGACAGTGAAATTGACCAGACACTACAGATAATCACAAGGCCTTCTTTAGTTATGTCAGGAATATGTGTGGAAACAACACAGATGTGCTCTGAATTGTTGCATAACAGCACAAAATATGCCAAACCTACGGACATAGCCTACACCCTGGCAGACAGAGTCTGCACAAACGCCCCCCCCTTACCCCCCAAGGGTACAGATGCCCATCCCAAATGAATGTAACCTCCCTGACATCACAGATGCACAGGTGAAAGGTGCCCTCTCCACAGCAAATAACACAGCATATGTATGGGATGGACGGTGTCCCAGGCTGTGTCCTACACGAGCTCTGAGTAGAACTGAACACTCACATTAAGTCACTGTTCCAACTTAGCCTTACTACAGGATATGTACCCTGAGAATGGCATACAGATACAGTGCTCCCACTCCACAAAGGTGGTGCCACAACGGACCACAGGAACTATCACCCCATAAGCCTGACTAGTGTGGTAGAAAAAGCTATGGAGCATATTATCATGGAAGTCATAATCAAAAACATTGTGAGCCTCCAGACAGTGGATCATACACAATTCGGCTTTGTTAAGGGCAGATCTTGCCTCTTACACATAGTTCATATCTTTGAAATGGATACTGAAGCCATGGATGAGGGCAAGGTAGTTCACACAGTCTACCTGTACTTTGCAGAAGCCTGCAACACAATACCCCACTCAGGCATCATACATATGCTTACCAGCTTAAATATCAACCCTTATATCACTAGATGTGTTGCTATCTGCCTCAGGGATGGAACCCACATGGTCAGAATTGCAGGTGCCATGTCCAGTTACAGACCAGGTACAACTGGTGTCTCACTGGGCTCAGTTGTGGGACCTGTCCTGTTCGGTATGTACTTCTCTGAGGTTCAGACTAACACGGGGGGATTATGTCTAACAAACGTCACAGATGACTCCTAACCGGGGGCCATAAGCAACACTGCAGCTGACATATGCTTCCTCCATAAGGTTCTCACAGAGATGGATGCTTGTTGCCAGAGCCATGGCCTCGTGCTAAATGCTAAGACATGCATAGTCATCCCCTTTGGGGAAAACAAGGTGCACACAAATCACTACATAAGTGGTAATCCATTAAGTACAGAAGATGTATTTACAGATTTGGGGACCAACATAGATCGTAATCTCTCCTTTGCTAATCACATTGACAGACTCATTGCAAAGACCTTTATATAGCCCTCCTTATCACATGGGGGTTTGCATGTAGATCATAGGAGGTCATTGTGGCCCTCTACTAGTCACTCATCAGGCCCATGTTTGACTACAATGGCCCTTTTGGGGTGTACCTTACCCAACACCTGCAGCATCTACAGTGTCCACAACAGTACCTCCCCAAGAGGATCATGGGCTACACACAGATGTCCTATGAAGCTCAACTAAAGGATCTCCAGCTCTACTCAGTTGCTTAACGCCTACTCAGAGATAATCTATGCCTGACGTACACAGCCATGTCAAACCCAGAAGTAATGGACATGCTCCATCTCATAACATCCAAGACCCTTAGAGCTACACACTCCAGGGACTTAAACCTCAGCACAAAACTAAATAGGACATGCTGCATGGACAGATTCATTACCCAGAGGCTCCCCTCACTCTGGAATTTAATCCCAATTAAAGTTAGACATAGCCCCTCGCCAACCCTCTTCCAGCAAAATCCAGCCGCATGGATGGGAAATTGCATATTCACCCCTGGGATCTCCACTGTGTCCCTGCTTGACAGAGGCACAGCAGACTAGCCTTAAAGGGTGCCTTCTGTGACCTACTGTACAGAGGCACAGTAGGCTATTCTACTGGGGAGGCGGATGCCAAATACACTCTGCCTAGGCTTATGAATTCCCTAGGGCAGACAGCCTAGCATCGACCTCTGCACCTATGTTTATGTTGGGGATGCACAATATTTGTTGCTGATACTGTTTGCAGGTCTTTATTGCCGTAGCTTTCCCAGTTTCTATGAACAACTTGTGTATCTGCGTAACATGTTTGATCATGACAGGGTTCCAGTATATTAATATATGTGTCTGTTGTCATTTAACTGTGTGCACAGGGCAGATTGCTGGATCGTGGGAGGTTTCTGGCTTAACACATACAACTGCCAGATATGTGTGGCCGACTGTTATACTCAGACATGGCCTTGCTATACTCAGACATGGCCTGTGTGTGTAAGCATGCCCAGTTCAGGCTTTCCATGGTTTGTTGCCTGACATATGTCTCATTTATCCAAGTGTGTGAGCATGCCCAGTGTGACCTTTCCATGTGTTGTGATCTGAAGTCCACTGCATTTGTGGCTGTGTGTGAACATGACCAATACTGACATTTATACTGTGTGTGTTGGAAGTCATGTTGTGTTCTTACTGCCAGACTCCTTTGTGTCATAACTGAGCAGGGATTGTGCTGTGCCTGCAGGGTTTCCATGGGATAGTTTGCAAAGACTTGTCAAAATTCTTTCATACTGGCTGAACACTGTAATACTGTCATGGTGTACTGGTTCAGTACTTTCACCATGGTGCACAGTATCATGGATTTGAGTCCCATCACTGCTTTAAATGTTCATACTGAGCAGACCAGACTGGTTAAGGGCCAGTTGGGCAACTATGAGCATGTTGCATTTTGTTCAGTTATGGCCTACTTAAACCAGGTTTGTCCGACATTGCTGTGTATTCACCAACTTGGGTGGACATTGCCAAACAGTGCTCCACATTGACCACAGTTGTACCAGTTGGTGTGTGTGATTCTGTTCATAGTTTCATACTAGGCTATCCGCCCTAGGACATTTATAATCCTAGCCAGAGTGTGTTTGGCTTTCAACACACATTTTAAGTGGAGTTTGCCATGACATTTTTCAAGGTTAGTATACTGTGCCTCTGTCTAACAGTGACATAGAAGTGATACCCAGGGTAAACCTACAATCTCCCATCCACTCATTCAGATTCCTCTTGAAGAGAGTCAATGAGGGACTCTGGCTAACCTGGAGTGGGAGTTTACTCAAGAGTGGAGGGAGCCTCTGGGTTATGAATCTGTCACTCCAGCATGTCCTATTTATTTCAGTCCTGAGGTTCAGGTCTCTTGAGCGCATAGCTTGATGGGATTCTGATTTTCCAAGGTGCAGCATGTCCATTGATTCCAGGTTGGACATGGCTTTATACATCAGGCACAGATCACCTCTGGGCAGGCGGTATGCCACTGAGTGGAGCTGCAGTTTCTTTAACCCAGCAGCAAATGGCATGTGTTCGAGCCCTTTGATCCTCCTGGTGAGGTACTTTTGTGGTCTTTCCAGCTGTTGTAGGTATCTGATAAGGTACATCCCACAAGGGGCATTGTACTCAATTATGGGCCTGATGAGGGATGAGTAAAGAGGCACGATGACCTCTCCTGATCTAGATGTGAATACCTTCATGATTAGGTGGGCTATATGAAATGTTTTTCTAAACACTTTGGCCACGTGGTTGTCAAATGAGAGATTGCTATCAGCTTGGGTCCCCAGGTCCCTTATCACTTCTTCCATACTTAATGGGTTACCACCTATGTGGTAATTTGTGGGCACTTAGTTTTTGCCAAAGGGGATGACTATACACTTTTTAGCGTTTAGCTTGAGGACATGGCTCTGGCACCAGTTGTCTGTTTCTATGAGGCCCTTTTGTAGGATGCTTGTGTCAGCTGGAGGGTCGATTATGGCACCCAGTTTGCAGTCATCTGCAAACTTGTTCAGCCACAGTCCTTCTGTGTTGGCCTGTACCTCCAAGAAATATATACCAAACAAGGGAGGTCCCAGGACTGAGCCTTGTGGGATGCCACTTGTAGCTGGTTTGGGGTCTGACATGGCTCCAGTATTTCTGACCATGTGGGTTCTGTCCTTGAGCCAGTTTGCAACCCATCTAGTGACATAGGGGTTTATATTGAAGCTGGTGAGCTTATCTATAATGACCAAGTGGGGTATTGTATGGAAGGCTTTTGCGAGGTCCAGGTAGGCTGTGTGGACCACCTTCCCCTCGTCAATGGCCTTCATGACTGTTTCAAATGACTCAACCAGGTTTAAGAGGCAGGATCTACCCTTAACAAAGCCAAACTGAGTAGGATCCAGTGTCTGTAGGTCCCCAATATCTTTATTTCTGAGGCCCATGATGATCCTTTCCATAGCTTTGCAGACCAAGCTAGTCAGGCTTCTGGGCCAATAGTCTGCAGTATCCATTGAGGCACCACCTTTGTGGAGAGGGACCACTGTTGCTGTACACTGCTCTTTGGGTACATATCCTGTGGTAAGGCTGAGACTGAACAGTGGTTTTATGTTTGTGTTCAATTCTTCTTGGGGTTCATGTTGGACACAGCCCAGGACACTGTCTGATCCCATTGATGCTGTGAGATTTGCTTTGGAGAGGCTGGCTGTTACCTGGGCATCTGAGATGTCAGGGGGCCAGCACTCTGCTGGGATAGATATTTGCCCTTTTGGTGGGGAGGGGGGGAGTTTGCACTGAACCTGTCAGCTCGGATGTTGGCAATGTCTGTGGGTTTGGTGTATTGTTTGTCATTTTGGACTAATTCTGAGCATATCTGGGAATTCCCACCCAGGTTCCTACCATAACTAAAGAAAGCCTTGTGATTATCCTTAGTGTCCTGTACAATTTTATCTCAATGATGGCCTTAGACGATTTTATGTGTGGCCGTAGTTTTTCAATAATACTGATCAGAGATGCCTTCCCTTTTTGGGATTTTGCTCTATCATATAGTAGCTTCCTCCTTGTATTGTATGTTTTTTTATGGCTGGGGTCCACCAGACAGGATGCCTGCCTTTGGAGGATTGGATCTTGGTTTTATTTGGGATTGCATGATCCATGCATTCCTGAAGGTGTTCATAGAATGCGTTTATAATGGGTTCTGAGGTCTGGGCCATATTTTCCGCAGGCACAGGGGTTGTGAAGGATTCCACCTCGGTTTTCAGGAGTGTGACATTTGCTTTAGTGAAATTTTTCACTCTGGTTTTCTGGCCATGGGCTGGGGTCAGGATGTGAATATCCAGTGAGATTACTCTATGGTCTGATCTTACCAGTGAGGGATACACTTCTGGTCTTGGGCATAGAGTCCCCATGTTGGTGATGATCAGGTCCAGTATGTTTTCCCCTCTTGTGGGAGTGGTAGCAAGTTGTTCCATAGCATTTGAGTTTCTAAATTCTAGGAACCTTTGGGCTAGGGTGTTGCAGCTAGGGTAATGCTCCCAGTCTATATTCGGGTAGTTGAAGTCACCCAATATAATGGTGTTTGGGGATACCTTCATATTTTCATGTGTTCTCCAGTCAGCCAAGTGTGGTTCCAAGTGTGTCTATGAACTGGAAGGCGGTTTTACCCACTGTTAGTTGCACATGGATAGTCTCTGATGCTTCATGCTGTGCCTCCAACCTGGGGGTGTGGGTATCTTTGACAAATATTGATACTCACCCTCCTTTTGTAGTTTGTTCCATGTTTTGTGGCTGTAAAGCATGGTATGAGCTGTAACCTGTTAGTGCTAGGGTGCTCTTGGGAGCCTTGAACCAGGTTTCTGTTACTGCATAGATATCAACATTCTCCATGCTGCAGACAGTTTGGAGTGCATGCATCTTGCAGTTTAGACTTCTGGCATTGAGTAGCATTCCTTCTAGTTTCTTATCCCTTGTGATACCTACGGAGGTGGGTTTGTCTTTTGAGCCTTACCTAAAAAAGGCACTATGGGGGTGACAAGAGCCTTTGGCAATATCCAAAAGGCCACAGGTGACAGGTGAAAGCCATCCCTAGCGAAGCATCATGTCTTGTCGAGCATGTCATCCCAGGCTGACAGGCATTGGATCCCCTTTCACTGACACCAATACTTAAGACAATTGTTGTAATTGATCATCCTGTCTTCATATTGTGGCATCATGTTTGGTGAGGGTAGGATGATACTCAAGGTCATCAAGTTTGCATATACTACATGGTGGTAAATGCAGTTTAGCACTACCTTACATTGCTTAACACATGGCCATCATGCCTCAGGTGGTGCTGCAGGGCTGCCTATGTCAGATGCACATACCACACTCCCTGCACATGTTTGAAAGCAGGTTGTGTCAACTTAGGCATCCCTTTCACTATATGTGGGAGTCAGAGAGAGGTATCATTTCCAGGGTTCCTACTGAGCCAGTGTATGTGCTATGGGTTGCCTCTTTGCCAAGGCCAATGCATACTGGGAATGCCTCCTTCTGCCTACTGAGGCAGGCTCAGGTTGTTCCTCCTCCGAGTCACACTCTGCCTGTGATGGCCTTGGCAATGGTGGGGGGCTGTTTGGCCCAGGCCTATGCTGGTCCTGCTGCAGCTGTTTTCGCAGAATCATATTATTTAGCATAGCACATACCATGACAATTTGGGTACATATAGTTGGTGAGTACTGCAAGGCTCCATCAGATGTGTCCAGGCACCGTAACCGTGACTTGAGCAAACCAAACACATGCTCAATTACATTTCATGTTTGTGCATGTGCCCCATTATGGCGTTCCTGTTCAGGTGTGTGTGCTTTTCTGATGGGTGTCATCAGCCACGGCTCCAGTGCATAGCCAGCATCCCCCACTAAGTGACCATGTGGGATGTCCCCATTGGCAAATGTCTGGTACAGCTGCGTCAGATGCCAGATATGGGAATCATGGTAGCTTCCAGGGCAGCCAGCACACACATTCATTATTATGCCCTGGGCATCACACACAACCTGGCAGTTGATGGAGGGGAAGCCCTTGCAGTTAATGTAGGCCCTACCCCGCTCACCGGCTGGTGCTTTGATGCGTAAATGCGTGCAGTCTATTGCACCCACTACCTCAGGGTATTCTGCTATTTGCTGGAAGAGATGCATATTGCTGGCCAATACCTCATGGGAATTGGGGAAATATACATGATCGCTGACATGGCATCCAGGAACTGGTGCAGTACCCTGGATGCTGATGCCTGTGATATCCCCATCATATCACCAGTTGGTCTCTGGAAGGTACCTGTTGCTAGTATTCTTAGGCCAACACATACCTTGGTTGGGATGAGTTCCCCTCTGTTGGTTCTGTGTGTGAGGTGTGGCCTGCACAGCTCAACAATTTGCTGCAGGAGGTCTCTGTCCACTCTATAGCACTCCACTATCTCCAGCTCATGTAACCCCTGGGCCTGTACACTCTTCTCTGTCTCCTCACTGTGGGTTGTCCGGCAGCATTTGCATTGTCACCACCCTCAGCATGTTGCATATGTCGCCTTATAACAGCAATGGCAGTCCCTAGCATTTTCTGTCTGAGTGAAGCTTTTTCAGTTTTCACTTCTAGTAGCTTACTCCAGTGCTGCAGTGTCTCTTGAGAGAAACAAACTGCACTGTTGTTTGCAGAGATTTAAGTGCTGGGCTGGGCTAGTGTTCTGCCTGTGTAATTGCCTGATTCTGATTGTTTTCACCTGCTAGCTCTACTAGTATTCCCTGGTAGCTTCCTACTATTTGTTGTGCTTCCTTTTTCCTTTCTGTTTCCTCAGGGGGGGGGGCGACGCGCATACAAGCACAAACACGCTCACAGCAGCTCACACGACATGCTTAGATGGACTAAAATTTGCTTATTCGGGTTAAAATGTGCGCACACCAGTGCAAATGCACTTACAGGTCTTTATACAGCCTTATACATGCTTACTCCAGCTTAAACGCGCGCACTCACGCTTTCACGCTCGCACTCTGTCTTACTCGGGTTTACAGGCGCGCACACGCGCGCATACCCACTCAACAAGAAACTTTGGTGTTATCCACAGTATACACCTTCCATTTCTTGGCTTTCCCTGGCCTACCTGTTGACACACCTCTTTCCATGATGTCTAACTGACAGCTGACACATGCCACTCTGCACCATGAGTTTCACTACTTTCATACATACAACCCTTGTGATGTCACCTATCTCCTACTCTGTTACTCCCCATATCCTACTCCTACAGTCCACTGACTGTGCTCATTTGCTATGTAAAAGTGTGACTCACTATCCTAACACTCATTTACATAGGATTGCCTACTAATGCTTGGTTACATGTCTTAGACTGGGCTTCTCCCCTTAGCAACCCCTACTCAGTGGCCATGTTGTCTTCAGCATGCTATTCCCTTACATTGTAATTTAACAGTTTTCATAGATTCCACGTTTGTGGCATTTATTTTCTTATTTTATGATTTTTTAGCACACCCCATTTGCGCGGCGCTGCGCTGCGCTAAGCTTAAACATCGGAAATCGCCGAAAAAAAAAAAGTATTTTTATTTTAATTTTGCATCTGCGAACATTTCCATTGGCCGTATATTTGGCCATTGGCATGCTTCCTCAACCATATGCAACCTTTATTTGGAGCTGACAAGGCTCCATTGTGCTGTTTGCAGAACGGTACTCAGTTGTCAACCGAGTACATTTCTGCAGCTAACACGGCTCCAACTCGGACAGGTTTGTGCTTCCTGGATTGCAAATTTACCTCATTTGCATGCCTTTCGGCTGCAAGTGAGGTAATTTGCATATTCCAGCCCTGTCCATGTAGGAGACATTTTTAGGAGTTGTCTTACATGCCCCTACAAGCTGTTCCTGGATCGCTCGTCAGACATGATGGCTGCATGGAGTCTTACTCTACTCGTACACTCCGTGCAAGCCGTCATGAATCCGGCAGTATGTCTTATTAATCTCATTAATATTCATATATACATTTGCATAAAGTTTAACAATTTGAAGTGTTCCTAGTAAAAACCTTCTGCCATTAATATTTATATATGAACGATCCATATCATTTTCACCAACATAAACCAATTTAATGATAAAGCTGAAGTTATTGAAAATGGTAACATGGAAATAAAATGAAGACGATAAAAAGGACAGATAAATAAATTCTACAATACAAGAATGTGTTTGTGCTACTTATGTAGCTCCTTGCCTTTTCCCCTCTATTCTTTTTATTTCCCTGTCACACTTTCCAAAACCTCTCCCTTTGGTATACTTCCCTGTCTTCTGCTTCTCCATCTTTACATTACCTCATGAAGTGATTACTCACATCTATTCTTATACTGGAACACATTTGAAAGACATTTGTTAATATGTGCAGGTGTTATCTTTACAGGTTGGATTAAAAACCAAAACAAAAAGCTGCCACTATGATCATCTGATTTACTGAAACCATGTTACTGGTTTTCATAAATAAAATTGTCATCAGATTTTAGTTCTTCATTTTGAGTTTTCTTTTCTTTTCAACAGCAAAGAATGTAGATATGAATTTCAACTTTCTCTTTTCTTTAGGTGATGTGATATTGATGCAGATACTCTTTTTTAAATATGTTGCATCAATCCAGTTGTTTTTTTCTACAAACTTCTATGTAGAGAGGCATTATACCAGTCTGTATATTCAGTGGAGATAAAAGTTATTATTCTTGATATATGATGTTGCTTTTAGAATGTAATGAAAATATGTGGTCCTGAAGTTATGAATATTTTAATTTTGGTTTGATATAGCAGGTGAGCTTTGAAGTTTGTTTAAGAATTATTAGTGACCAACATTCTGTCCTTCATTTCATGGTTTTGGATGCAAAGTCATTGTCAAATCTGATGTTATTTTCACCCATTTTTATTTGTGACTTTGGCACAGGCTACTTTGAGAACTAATTCTATAACAGGAAGAAAGAAACTTTACCACTATAGATGTAGAATTAGCACTGAGTCATCCAATAAGCTCTATTAGCTGTTTTTGCTCCACACTTTAGTCCCTCCTAGATGTTCAAGATCTGAAGAACACAGGAAGTAAAAAAACAAACAAAAAAAAAGATAAAATGTTATCTCCTTCAGTTTTTCTTTCTGGCAACGATTTTCGTCTTACTTCATTCTTCCAACTACTACATTTAATGTAAATGTCATGTCCAAAATCTGAATGTTGTGTTTTTCAGTCATGGATTTTAGCATCTCTGTTTGTTTTATATTATTGTTTTGTAGATTATCAAGCTTGTTCTGCAAACTGTATATTTTTCTTGTTGAGTTCTTGGACAGAACTTGTTGAAAGCCTTCTTTGAATGAAATTTCAACATGAGAAAGTTTTGTAGAACTCATACTGTAACAGAATTTGAGTCAGATTCTGAGGAAGATAGTTTGATGGATTATTTCACTCTTATTTTTCCCCAGGATAAATTTACAGTACATTTCAGTAGAAAAATATTTTCTTTTTTATGATATTTTTTCTACTTTCCTGTCAAAATTCTATTCTCTTTGCCACAGATCATAAGTTATTATCCAGTGTTATAGGCCAAAGCCCATTCAAAAAAAAAAAAAACACTGACTCCATTGAGATAGATTAAATGTTTAATTTTTGAGCCAATTATCTAGAAGTTTCTTGAA